>NC_142930.1:52121268-52176268 GCF_046866305.1 Octopus bimaculoides | reverse complement strand
TGTTTACGATTATAATGTCATAATTTCGATTTTTGGACTGAGTGGTGTGTTGTGTCCCTTGCCAAGTTTCTTAGTTTCATGTTGCGCAAGTCTACTCAGCTGAAATGAATACTGCCAAGTGATGTTACAATCCTTTCAGTCAGCAGTCACAACTTTGCTGTTCCGCTTAGTCAAGGAAATGAAGGTGTCCAAGAGGGCATCTATGTTTACATGCGACTTTATATGCACCTAAAAACGTTAGCAAACTCATGGCGTATATATACCAAGTCATTCTTGATTCTGAGTAGTTACCATAGATGACTCCTAAACAAAATCATTTCCAATGTTTTAACGAAAAACTATAACGAGAAGTTTATTATTCATCGGTAATTACAATAAAATGATGAAATGAATACAAATTTACAGTAAAAGGGTTCAACATTAGCTTCTGGGTCGTTGCTCGACATGCTAGAAATAGTAACCGAATCTCCCAAATTGCACACTGCTATTTATAAGAGAAGTATACACTAGATATCTTTTAGAGTGTCACGTATTAAAAAAAAGACGGGATGTCACGAATGGAATTATTTTGCTTATAGATCGTCTTGAATAGAGTTGAACTGGGGTTAACAAAATGTTTTCGAAATAAATTATGTGCAGATGCCTTCAAATATAATTATCTAAGGAAAATTTCCGGTTACTAGGAAAATTTCTAGATGTTTTATAGTACTTAATCTTAAAATGTTTTCGTTATCTTAGCAATCATTTTGTAACTAAACAATGCTGATATTCTTACTAAACATGGACCATCTTTGACATCCTGTAAATAATCATCTTGTATAAGTAATCATCACCAGAAGTTGTACTTAGCAAACACTTTTCTTTTGTTCCGTTTTCATACGAAATTTACTGCTTATATTTTCCGGACAAGTTTCTGTAAACGACGGGATAGCATATGGAAAAATATTTTCGTTGTGATGCAAAATAATACGCCAACTGAAAAACTCGATATTTCTACTGTTAGAGAAGACAACAAAAAAAAAACTATTTGAAACTGTTTGTTCAAACATTGTATGTATGTATGTATGTATGTATGTATGTATGTATGTCTGAATGCATGTGCAATTGTATGTATGCATGTGTATGTATACATGTGTATATATATATATATATATATATATATATATATATAGACATAGGTATGTCTGTATATATGCTTTTTTTAGCGTTATGCTAGGAGTAGCAGTAGTCATGAGTTTTTATTCTTTTAGGGACTCTGTGAGGGTGATAGGAAGGTAGTTAATTATCCTCAAGCTAAAGCACTATACCATACCAAATGCTTGCTAGACTATAATCTCGGCAAAGGCTCCCTATAGGGACAGTATAACTAACAATTCGGAATACGAAGATCCGTATCAAATACTGCAAAGCATTTCTACCCATGATCTAAATATTACACCAGTCCACCGGAATGGTACGACTCCGATAACACTCACATACACACGCACACACACACACCTATATATATATATATATATATATATATATATATATATATATAGTTTTAGGGAAAATAACCAATTATCAAGAACTCATCGATGAAAATCCACTATCACATATAGAAAAATTAATAATTAAAAGCACAATAAATGAGTATAATATAAAGTAAAGTAAATATCATAAGATAAATATAATAAAAAGATTACACGTGTTTCATAACCAATTTTCAAATAGAAAAGAAATTTAAATCGATTAAAATTAATTGAAATTATCGAAAATAAGTTCTATTCAAAAATATAGCTACTCGTCAGATCGTAAGTAGAACAATAATTAGATATATATCTCAACCAACAATAAGTACCAAATGAATTAATATGAAATACTTATTATATAAAGATAGAAAAATTATTTAAAAAATATCATAATATCAAAATAATAACCATTCAATAATCATCCCTTCATCCATTATAATAACATGTATATTATATACAAAAAACATCTTACATAAATTATCATTGTTTTAAATTATCATTGTTTTTAATACAAGTTGAACGAAGTTTAAGTTTAAAATAATGAAGATAAAATTAGTACATATTTAACCGGTGTAATAGTTAAAGCTATACTATTTAAAGCTAAAGACGTTTATTTAATTATAATTCAAGATCAATTGAATAATAGAAAAATACAAGATTATTTATTTCTACAAACGTAATAATAAAAAATATGAATGAAAAAATTAGGAAAATATATACATACATATATATATATATATGTATATATATATGTATATATATATGTATGTGTATGTGTGTGTCTATATATATATATATATATATATATATAATCGGTAGAAGTTAGTGATCCAAGGAGCAAGAGTTTCGTGCGCTGGCCCTTATCAACTGAGCAGCTGTAAATCCTGTGTACTTGAGTGATGTTCACCTAATATCATGATACTTTAAACCTTTATACTGATTATACACGTTATTTATTAATTTCTCTACTGTTTAGTTGTCTAAGTGACTCAATGCGGCGCTCAAAGATAGTCCGGATTAATGTTATGACTTTAATCTCATCCCTCCGTTTAACATAAATCTTGTTACTGCCGCTGGTGATATGGAAGTTACCAGCTGTTGTTAGTATCTTCTTAGTCCTGATATCCAATTTGAGGAATTCCATTAGTCTAGTATTCGAAATGTTGGTACTAGCACTGGCACGCCAAAAGCGTTGCGGGATACAGTTTTATTGAATGCAGACTGCTCTGATAACTGTACCTCCTAAGTGTGCTGAGGTACTGTTTCTTTCTCAAGCACCAACATATGCGATTACTCTCGCCGATTCCAAGGTATTTGTAACGTTTATCACTGGTGACACGTCGTTGACATCCGTATTCCTTGCCTGGTGAACAACATTTTCTTGTTTGACTGCCAAATATTAACACTTGTCCTGAACAAACTCCATTCCTATATCCAAGGGGAATGTTGTTACCATTTCTGTTTGCTTCTCAGTATCATGAATATTACTCGAGTACAGACTAAGATCCTCAACGAAAAAGTATGTATGTCTGTATGTATGTGCATGGCAACGTATATGAACTCACTGGATGTAACTTAACCGTCAAACCTAAACTATGCAGCTGGGATCACTAATATTGTTATTTAAATTATGATTCATTTTATAGCTGTTAAAGTTAATTGTTTAAAAAAAAACACTCTTCCTATACTATTGCCAGATAACGTGTTCATGGGTTCCCATGTTTCAGAAGAGGTATAGAGGCCCAAACGTATACCAATTATCTTTCTTACAAGAGTGCTTACAAGTGCGTATAGTTGTTGCGCGGTATTATAAAAACGATATATATGCGTATATCTATATATGTATTTGTGTCTATATCTAGAAGTATATACAAAAATTGTGTCTGGATATATCTTTATATGTATGTCTAAATATACACATATCTATGTACACACATATTCACACAAGCACACATGTATGCGCACACATACACACATATTTTGCCAGAAACAATCGCAATCGTCTGGTCCTCTACGTTGCTGAGTCTCTTGCTAGAGTATTGCGTAGCCTATGCAATAGCGTTTTAGCTTGCTTGTCAAAGCTCCTCTACGGTTATTGGTTATCATATGCTCTCATACAGCAAGAATACTCATTTTACTGGATATACATATGGAAATTCGTTACTGTATATAAAATTTATAATACCAGAAAATGGAATGAACAGGCTTTAATCCAAATCACAACAATTGTTTATGTGCATTAGCAACAGTTGTTATTTGCTGAGTGTTTTACGTATACATATTATTATATAATTATTATATAAATATGATCCAGCAATAGCTGTGTCTTCGTATCTTAGCATGAGATTGGCTTTGAGAGCACTGCTGGATTACCTATAGTTTCCCATTGTTAGATAGGTGATATTCTTTTTTTCAACAAATTGTCTACATGAAAACAAAGTCTATACTTTAGATAAAAGCGTCAAAATATCAGCTTCATGGGCAGATCCAGCTTGTCTGTCACAGTTTTGTGAGAGAATGTCGAGATTGTTGACTGCTTCACTTCTCTCAGCAGTGTTATCCAAATCAGTATTAGCTCTGAATAAAAAGTCTCAAAAACTCTTGGACGTACTGGTGCAGTGGTGGACTAGCTGGACAAGGGTATTAGCCGACATCTGCGCCGGTGGATAAAGGTTTGGATTTTCAAGTCTTTGGTTGTCCTTGATTTGCTCTATAATTGCGAAACTTAGACTCTGTTCGGAGCCCTTAGGAGCCTCCTTAACCCCTTTAGAATCAGGACGCTTCGCAAGATTATGGGTTACAATTGGTCAGATTTTGCATCCAGTCAACGACTATATTTAGGAACTGGTATGCGTCCTATTACTTGTATGATTCGGGAGCGTCAAGTTAGTCTGTTTGGTTATGTTCGATTTTCCGAGATAGACCCTACGTACTGCGTTCTCTTCTCTGAGGAACCGGATGGAGTGACGGCTGAGGGACTACTTGAGCAAATACCGACAAATTTTGGATGCAGCGACGTGATGTAACGGCGCATGCCCCTGTATCTAACCAGACTAGAAGAACTTTCGATACACTTTTACAATTATGACTGTTTGGCAACTATAGCCATTAAAATTTTCAATTTATGTTTTGCGTTCATTCAGCGACTGTGAAGAATGTGTTCAACTGGTAACACAAAAAGTAAAGCTAGTAACAATCAAAAGAGCATAAACTGATAGGCAGCTGAGAAAATACAGCTCCCAATTAATTTGTTCATATCTTAGATATGAGTTCAGTCGTAGTTTAACATGCCGTCATAAATAGAATAAATGCATGCATATATTTATAAACGACTGATTTTTCCCCCACTTTGTGAAATCGCCAAGAGTAGTCAGAACTGGCGGAGCTCCCAATAAGGGTTAAAGCTGAAAAAGTCGTTTCACATAGGTATGTGGTGCTAAATGACAAAAGAACATGTAATGTCATTTCAGAAATTGTGGGAAATTCAGCTTTAATTCCGATCCAAAATTCAATCAAAGATTTGTTTTATAGATTCAAGTTTCAAGTTTGAGTCACTCGATAGCTTATCGAATTCTCCTTGGGCTTTATACGGCAGATGATTATACGGCAGATGATTATACGATAGATGATTAATATCATCAATGTCAACTGAAAATGGTTTCTGAATCCAAGATGACTTTTTGAAATTAAAATTCGGTATGAAATATTTGCGAAACTGTGTTTCGAATGAACTATTTTTCACTCTATTCTTCCAAATGTTAATATTTCTCATAAAACCCTCAATTTTATCATTCGAAGTAAATATATCGCTTTTCTTTCCTTGAAGAGAAAAATTGAGATCGTTTAGTTTCTCAAAAATATCTGACAAATAGCATAAATTTTAAAACCATAAGTCATTTTGAAAAAGAGCAACAAGGTCAGATATTTGTTCGGTTAAAAATATAATTTCGTCTTTTAACAACAATAATCTGTTTAAACTTCACCCTCATGATATCCACCTTCTGTGTGTAATAGTAAGTTTTGTAGGTGACGAGCTGGCAGAATCGTTAGCACGCCAGGCATAATGCTTACCGATATTTCGTCTGCCCTTACGTTCTGAGTTCAAATTCTGCCGAGGTCGACTTTGCCTTTCATCCTTTCGGGGTCGATTAAATAAGTACCAGACACGCACTGGGGCCGATGTAATCGACTTAATCCCTCTGACTGTCCTCGTTTTTCCCCTCTATGTTTATTCCCCTGTGGGAAATGAATACGATTTTTTATTGTGAGTCCAGTTCATGTCTTTACAGAGATTTGAAAATAAACGGTTGTTAAGGGAAAGGCTTTTTAATAAAGTTTATAATTTTGATAACATCCTGAAGCACATCGTTTAATTCCGGTGCTAATTCTTTTGCTGCAAGGGCCTCTCAACGGATCATGCAGTGTGTAAAAGTTACACGATTGTTACCAGCAGCTTTAACAAACGATTTAAAATCAATATTTTCGCCCGTCATCGCTTTTGCACCATCTGTGCATACTCCAATACAATTTTTCCATTCCAAACCTACAGTTTAAAAAAAATTTCATCAACTTTACCATGCATGTCTTTCACTCCGAGACGAAACCGTGACTTCCCTTTTCGCTTTCACCTTGCAATTTTAATACGATTTAAACAAATGTTCTTACAGGATTTACTTATTTTCTTTTGCCTTTTTTTAAAACAAAAAGTTTAACGAAATGTTCTCTGCGTTTCATAGTCGTTAAAATTAACCACGACTTATCACTTCATCTTCTCCTTTCCGTCCACATAATTCACCACTGAGGCGCGCGGTTCAACACCCACCTCCGGCCTCAGTGGATTCACTCTTTCATAATGTCTTCCAATTCTGAAATTCTTTCAACTTTGGTGTGTCCTATATTTCACTATAATTTTCTTTTTGTTTGTGTTTTGTATGTTAGCGCTTTTTGTCTCTATGTTTCTGCAGTTTTGGGCTTTCATGTGATTGTATCTGTGTTTCTGTATGTTCAGTTGACTGTAATTATGCGTGTTTCATCTGTGTGTCTATGTCTTTAGGTTTCCGTAATTCTGGGTTGTCTTGTTTGTCTTCGTTATTATTTGTGTGCTTTTGCATGTCTATGTGTTTGAGTCGCTGCTGGTCAGAATGACTTTGTACTTGTGAATCCTTTACTGGTGATCCCACTGGTAAATATTCCCCGTTCCTCGTCATGGGTTGGGTTATCTCTTCCATTGCTTTGTACTTCTTGAATTCCACTATCGTCGGTGACTTCCTTCTTTCTCTTTTTCTGGCTTTCACCTCCGCAAAGTTCCCGTCATGTTCTGTTTTCTGTTTCTGCTGTTTTTCTACCATTATAGTCTTCTGAATACTCTCCTCTACCATTTCCACTGCTGCTCTAGGGCATTTCTTTCTCAAGTGCCCTCTTTCATCACATTCGTAACACTTTGGAGGTCTCCCCTCCAGCATTATCTCCAGCTTTTCTTCATTTGGTAGTTCTAAATTTCAGGTATTTAGTCGTAATATTTTGGGCTCACTGTACAAATTATCTCTAATCCGTAGCCCCATCACATCACTTGTTGGGTTCGGTTTATCATGTCAATCTTCACGTCTTCGCTTTCCTTCTTCATCTCCGAATAAAAAATTGCGGCTATTATCCACACTGGGTCTATCGACGGTGGGATTCTTCCCACCCTAATACTAACAATTCTTTTGTCCAAACAGTTTGGCATCAAAGTCCATTTTTCTCCTTGTATCAGCTTTTGGGAGGTTTTTCCGCCTCCTCTTCTGATACAAAGTTTACCACTATCGACGCATATCTCTTTCCTCTCATAAAGAACGTTATGCTGTCTCCTATCAGTTCTTCTAAAATTTCTTCTATTTCTTCCTGCAGCGCTTGTTCAATTCGTCTATTTCTATTCGAAAATGTTCTGAATATGACCACCGTCCTTTCCATTATCACTTTTTCCTTCTCTGGCAGGGTCGTTTTTATATTTAACCCTTCCTTCTTTCCACTGTAACATCTCCTGTTTCAGTACACATGGGTCTAGGGGAACTCGTTCTCCAGCAGCTTCTGCATAACCTCTCATCCCTCTCAGTTATTCACCACCACCCAACAATGGTGGCTTCGCGTAAACAATTCGGCTAGAATTCTTAAAAAAAAACCCAAAAAGAGTCTGCTCGAGATTGTAGCAGCTTGCTTCTTCACGCAATATATTTCAAGCAAATCATTGATTTTGCAACAAGCAAAAATGCTACATCTAAAATCTCTCTAAGAGATCAACGCTGTAGTTGTGCTGACAAGTAATATTTGTAGTTGCTTTATCGTGGCTGTCCATTCGAGCGGACTCTACTGCAATCATCTGCTATCATCTCTAGCAGACGAGGTGTTTAGTTCTGTGGCGTAGCAAAAAAAAAAAAAAAAAAAAACCCGAAGCCAGAACTGGTCTTCTGGTTCCGTCGCTGGGAAATGGTAGGAGTTCGCTCCCCTGCACGCAATTTTATCCTCTTGGTGTTAAAAAATCGCAGTAGAGTCTGCTCGAACGGACAGCCATGATAAAGTGGCTACAATTATTACTTGTCAGTACAACTACAACATTGATCTCTTCGAGAGATTTGAGAACAAGCATTTTTGCTTACACACACACACACACAAACAAACAGATATATATATATATATATATATATATATATATATATAAGTGTGTGTGTGTGTGTGTGTGTGTGTGTGTGTGTGTGTGTGTGTGTGTGTGTGTGTGTGTGTGTGAGAGAGTATTTATGCTGTAAAGTATTTGTAATAGGAGACGATTAAATCTCATGTAAGATATATAAAAAGTATATAGTGAAACACTGTCGTTATCAAAACTCTTAATTTAAAAGTTATTGACTAAATTTTTTCCACGCCAGAATATCGATTAACTGATCGCACTGAAGATATCTCCTTTAGTTGCATGTAGAAATGAAATACTTGGAAGGGAGTTTTTAATCATTTGTTGCTGAGATAATTTCAACTGATTGTAATTTTTCAATTCACTGTGTTAAATTTGTGTGACCTCGCCGTAATTTCGCTTAGTATACAGATATTCCCACTCGGTTATTTCCGCCCGATACACAGTTATATTTTATATGTTCATGTATTGCGCCATGTCTGTGTTGTATTCGTCTACATCCTTTTGCTGTAAACAAGATCTAATGAAGATACTACAGTACCAAACACTATGGTTGTTATTTTCAAATGAATGCTATAAAAATATCGAATATTGAATCATTCTCATGCTACCGAGAAGCTATTCCATTGGCCACTATCAGTTATTTTCTTTTCTGCTTAGATGCAAAGATGATTTGCAGAAATTAACCAAATTTACTTTTTGAGGAAATCATAGTCTTAATAATTGACTTTAGTAATTCAATTAAGAGAGACTTTAAGAAGTTCATAGATAAACGTCAAGTTGTATTCAGCCATCTCTTTCATCAATTAATTGATCTCCAAGTTAATAAATTTGGGAAATGACATGCAAGAACCAATAGGCTACTGATTACTATTTCAACAACAATATAAATTATTATGCTTTTTTTCTCTTTTGTTAAAACGAATAAATTGATTGTTTGATTCTAAATATATGCCAGACACCCAAAGTCAATATCGTCTCAAAATAAACGCCTAAATTCTATAGAAACATATAAATAATTCAGTCAAATAGAATTTTGTTAAGGATGTCCTTGTAAAACTATTGCGTTATATCTCAGATTTACCGCTAATGTTGATGTGAGATTACATTCAATATTAACTTACCCAATAACAATCAGATAAATATCTACATAACTGTATATACCACTATAACATAATTTAAAAGTCGGATGTGCGATAATTTATCGTTGGGCTCTTGGCAGACAAACCATATGCGCTGTCCTGTTTCGATTTCCAACATAAATCTGAGTCATATTTAGTTTTTCATAGAGTTCAACATCCCAATTCAGGAATCATATATTTCGGGCTAGACATTGTTCATCACTGATGTGCTTTCTAGCGTTGAAAGATAAACACAGATTTTGTGTATTCTTGTCTGGAAAATTATGGATGACTGCAATGAGTGTAGCTGCTTGGTATTTGCCAAGAATATGAATGCTTAAATTCCGTAACGGAAATGAATTGTAGTTTATTTTCTCTCTCTTCAGAGTGTGTATTTTCATTCAGTTGAACTTTCCACGAGATTAAACTAGCACTCATGTTCAATTAACGTGTTTAGATGATTCCTTTCTTGCAAAACATAACCAGTGTCTGTTCCTTTATAGTTTCATTTAATGATAGAAAATATAAATACCAACGAAGATGTATTTATTCACACTCAATACAATTAAAGAGATTTATATTGATATACCATTGATAATATAGTGTAAAAGAAATTTATATTGATATAACACTGATAATATAGCGTACACAATATATTCGGATTTATTATGAAGTTGTGTTATGTAGAAGGCTATTTTCCATTTGTGCCAATGTTTTACCGCAATTTCCCATCAAAAACCCCAACAGATTAATGATAAGTCTTTTTAGAGATATTTACACGTAATACTGTCTAACGATGTTTACAGATTATTTCTTCGGATTCATTTTATATGTTTATTATAAAATATATCAGAAGCATTTGCGGAAATACATATAGCTATATCTTTCTTCCTGTCTGTAATCCTCCCCTCTCGCTTTCATTACTATCAATCTTACCACCCACAACTCCACAGTCTATTTCTCCTCCCAAATTCATTGACCTAGCAACCCTGGCATCATCTCCTCTTGCAATTTCACTTCACTAATTTCCAAATATCTCGGTAGAATTCTCTAACCCTTAATTACTGCCAATCCCTCCCAGATTCATATTCCTAATCATGCTCTTCATCTCTTTAACTCCTCCCTACGATCAAATTCCTCCATATTTTTCTTCACTCTAGATATTAACCATCATTCCACAATATGGTGGTTTTCTCGCCCTTAAATACCTCTTAGACTGTTACTCTCGCCTCTATCATATTCTACTTTGCTGAGCTTGTCCTTAAATTGAATTGTTTTTCGTTCTATGGCGAGTTTTGTAAACAGGTCATGGTGTGGCCATGGCAGGTAGATATGCTAAACATTTTGGTGGCTATGTCGAGCTCACTGGCTCAAATCTTTAACTATAGCAGCGGATATAGGAATAAATTCCTCGGAGTCAACTCTCTCACCCATAAGAGCGCGCGCGCGAGAGAGAGAGAGAGATGATGATGAGAGGGAGAGGAGAAAAAGAGTGAGAGGGGAGAAAGGGAGAAAGAGAGATTGAGAAAATTAAGATATTAATGTCTTTTTTCGATTTTGCTTTATACATTGACCTTTAGAAAGTCACTTGGTGTTCTTACAGATGGTGACTCTGAAATATTTCTAAACAGGTGCAGGCGTGGCAGTGTGGTAAGAAGCATGCATTCCAACCACATGGTTCCGGGTTCAGTCCCACTGCGTGGCACCTTGGGCAAGTGTCTTCTACTATAGCCGCGGGCCAACCAAAGCTTTGTGAGTGGATTTGGTAGACGGAAACCAAAAGAAGCCTGTCGCCTCTCTCTCTCTCTCTATATATATATATGTGTGTGTGTGTGTGTGTGTATCTTTGTGCCTGTATTTGTCCCCCACCATCACTTGACAACCAATGTTGGTGTGTTTAAGTCCCCGAAACTTATCGCTTTGGCAAAAGAGACCTATGTAATAAGTACTAGGCTTACAATGAATAAGTCCAGGGGTCGATGTGCTCCACTAAAGGCGTTCCTCCAGCATGGCCGCAGTCAAATGACTGAAATGTGTAAAAGAGTAATACTTTATTTTTAATTGAAACCCCAACAATCTTATAACTTTCTATGCATCGTCATTGAGATCATCTTAATTCAAAGATATGTTCAAATTTGTCGACCGTACTTGCCGAATATGTGAAGATTATACACCAAATACATTTTATTAACTAATATTGCGTTTCTCCGCTGCATAATTTTTCCGGTTCGCTTTTTAGAGCCTCCTCTATTAAATATTTTAACGCTACGTCGTTATTCCGATTTATGTTCATCCATAAAATATTTCAAGATGAGCTGTCATTATAAAATATAACTAAATATTACTAAATTTGAAACGGCGAACATCTTCCCATGTAACATTAGTTATAAATTCAATTTCTAGATGATTCGATTTCATTTATTGTTTTCTACAGAGGTAAAAGAAAAACAGAGCTTAGAATTTTCAGAAGTGAAATTAAAACCTTATTAACAATATAATTGAAATGCATGGATGGGACAGCAATCATTGTTTGGTTGTAATTGATAGCTTCATTTTACAATTCAAATAGATAACAGGATCAATATGATCCTGTTTTCAGGCCTCTACTCTAAAAAATATACCTGATATATTTGCAAAATATTTTTCGGATCACAAACAGATTGTATACTCACACCCACACATACTTACACACACACACACACTTATAAATGGGGTCATCCCATAAATAATGCGGTTTTTTTATACTTCTTTTATTTTTCAAAATTAAGATAAACAAACTTCTTTTTTAATCTAAAATATACTCTCCTTCATCACTTTCTACAATGCTCTTTCATCTCTCTGGTAGACTTGCTAGGCCCCTTTTCCAAAATTCACTTGCCCGTGACGACAAATACTTCTCCAGTACTGTTCTGACATCTACAGAAATCATATTTTTTGCGTTCAAATGATTTTGAAAACTGCGAAATAAATGATTATCAGATGGGGCAATGTCCAGCGAATACGGTGAGTGGAGCATCGTTTCCCATTCAAACTGCTCTAGTATTTGGAATGTTATCCTCACTGTATTTGACCGAGCATTATCCTGATGGAAGAACACCTTTCGTCTTGAAACCAAAGATGGTTGTTTTTCTTCCAGAGCTGGTGTCGATGAATGGTTGATTGGTCATATTTAAGCTTCTCTGCTAGATCCTCAACAGTTACGATGAGATTTTGTTCCACCAGGGTTTGCAGGACGTCCTGGACTAGCTCGCACTTTCTGTCGCTTTGTTGCCTTTATTGAAGACATAAAGCAAAATATGCCGCATATTCTCCTTTATCACTTCCATTATAACTTTGAAAAAATAACTATTAAAATCAAACTTCACTCTTCAAAGCTTGTACTAAGAATAAGTATAAGGAAAAATTACACTCTGCTTTTAAAGCAAGTTGATGCAGATAGTTAACCCCCACCCCGACTTTTAGTTAATGCATTTGAAAACAACTGCATTAATTATGGGGTGACCCAATACATGTAAACATACATGCATGTATAGTCATACGCGCGCTCACAAACACGAACACAGAGAAATTTTATGCTAATCAAATTTTTAAAGTTCTTTTCTTAAATTATTGATATTCGTATTATCCGCTCAAATTTTCATAAAAATTATGGATACAATCCTGTACTACTTTAATTTTTACAATTGTAATCTGTTGTATATTTTTCTCTTGCGCCTCTGTTAACTTTTTAAATAATTTAAATATTTTCTTTAAAGTTTTTGATTGTAATATTTTTTCTCACTTTGATACTTCTTCAGATTATATATCTTTTTTCCATTTATTTCACTCTATCTTCCATGTTAGAGTGAAGCTGTATAATCTCTCTCTCTCTCTCTCTCTCTCTCTCTCTCTCTCTCTCTCTCTCTCTCACACACACACAGACGCGAGATATTTGTATCAAAATGCTGACCTCTGTATTCATCCCAGCTTGTATTCATCTGTTTCCCCTGGCACTACTTTCCATAGGCCACCACTCTTCTTTCTTCCTCCCCACCCTCTCTCTCCCCACCCTTTCTCTCCCCACCTTCTCTTTCCCCACACTCTCTCTCCCCACCCTCTCTCTCCCCACCCTCTCTCTCTCCCCACCCTCTCTCTCTCCCCACCCTCTCTCCCCACCCCTCTCTCCCCACCCCTCTCTCCCCACCCTCTCTCCCCCACCCTCTCTCCCCCACCCTCTCTCCCCCACCCTCTCCCCCCCACCCTCTCTCCCCCCACCCTCTCTCCCCACCCCTCCCCTCCCCCCACCCCTCCCCCCACCCTCTCCCCACCCTCTCTCCCCACCCTCTCTCCCCACCCTCTCTCCCCACCCTCTCTCCCCACCCTCTCTCCCCACCCTCTCTCCCCACCCTCTCTCCCCACCCTCTCTCCCCACCCTCTCTCCCCACCCTCTCTCCCCACCCTCTCTCCCCACCCTCTCTCCCCACCCTCTCTCCCCACCTTCTCTCCCCACCCTCTCCCCCGCCCTCTCCCCACCCTCTCCCCCACCCTCCCCCACCCTCCCCCACCCTCTCCCCATCATCTCCCCCACAGCCTGTATACAATTGTGGCCAACTGTATGTAAGCTTACGTAGAACTAAGAATATTAGACAATTAAATTTGCTTATATATCATACAGAATGCAAAGGTGCGTTAATACATAGTCTCACACGCGCGCGCGCACACACGCACATACACACACACACACACACACACACGCATGCACGCACGCAAATATTATTCACGAGGAATGTTTAGATTAGATAAACATTAAACATGTCTCAGAATTTCGTATGCGGTTGATTTGCAGGAATCTCCAACTCATGCGATATTAGATGAATGTAGTAAATATTTGATGTAAACTACAACCTGTGGCATATTCTGAAATGATATAAATGTGTTTGTGAATTCTATTCTGTAAAATAGTGTGAAATAAAGATATTGATGCAAATCTATATCGCGTGATGAAGTTTGTAAAAACAATGTAAAATGCAACTGTTTCCTAGTATATAATGTAATCTGCATGCTACAGGAGGTTTCATAATGTAAATTTTTGATATCGCTTTCTACTATAAGTTATTAAATACTACGAAGTGTTAACAGAATCATAATTTCCAATCTGCATATATTGAGAATGAACAACTATAGAAAAGTTTAACTTTTGCCATATTGCATAATGCTAGAAATATTGGTGCATACTGCAATATCTATCTTATTGTGATATATTGCAGATATTATCAATTGTGTGCCATCAATGCATATTGCCAATATACAATAAATTTGCATACTACGTACCATTTCGGAATTTTGTAAACAGTGATTATCAGTGAAAAATTGATAACGTCACTCATGACTTTAAAATAACGTGACGATTCTCTTCAGTCAGTTAATTGGAGTAAAAAATATCCTGGAAAAGAAAAAAAGAGTAAATAAAAAATACATCTGAAACGCACGAAGAAGTAACAAAGCATTAGTTCCATATGGTGAAAAGTTAGACGGAATGGAAGTTATGAAGAGGATTTTTGAGTGCGGAAGATATGAAAAAATTCATATACTGCTCAGAATGTTAATCTGATTTTAAAAGGTCTTTTAAAATATATATATACATATATATACGCACACAAATATATATATATATATATATATATATATATATATATATATATATATACATATATATATATATATATATATATATATATATATATATATATATATTATATTATATTATATTATATATATATATATATATATATATATATATATATATATATATATATATATATATATATATATATATATATATATATATATATATATATATATGTATATATATATTTTATTTCGTATGTGTATTTCGTGTGCAAGATTCTTGATGTGGATACGTGTGTTGAAAGAAATACAATTAAACCTTGGGAGAGGCATTATGCCGGTAATAAACACACGCACCAGTGCGTGTGTTTATTACCGGCATAATGCCTCTCCCAAGGTTTAATTGTATATATTTTATATTATATACATATATATATATATATATATATATATATATATATATATATATATATATATATTATATATATATATATATTATAGTATATATATATATATATATATATATATATATATATATGTATATAATATAAAATATATATATATATATATATATATATATATATATATATATATATATATATATATATATATATATATATATATATATATATATATATATATACATATATATAATATAGAATATATATATATTTATATATATACATATGTGTGTAAATGTATATGTATATGTGTGTACATGTGTGTATGTATATGTGTATGGACAGATATTAGCTGAAGCAATCAGATGTTCAGATGCACAAGGGTTATGCTCATGAAAGTGAAAGACACATCGCCGCTGGTAAAATGACGTAATGTTGATACGTCATCATATTTTGTTCTCTTGTGCAGAAGTCCAAATACTGTTGGACCACTACGTTTGTTGTTGTACTTCTATATGTAACTGATAAACTTAAATGAAGAGCAGGCTTCAAACTTAGTGAGTATTTTGAAGATGCGTAAATGAAAGGAGGGTTTAAGGACTTACTCTCATGCTGTAAAAAGATAACTTCTTAGTGTTCCACTCTGAGAATAGTGGTGTGAATCTCCTTCACTAAGGACATTTTCCTGTTCAAAAATTATTTATACTGATCTCTCTGAAATTATTGAAGAGACCTGGGGATATCTTTCAGTGCATTTTCACGATTTCATATGAAGACAATGTGTTCTGGGGTGATGAAAAGGACCACGAATTATGCTTTTTGACATATGTTTGCGCAATATTTTGTCCACGTCAGGATTAAAAATCTCTACACTGAGAGAAGTTACTCGCAAACCAGAAGAAAATGTAGATGTATGGCAGTCCACAGTTTTGCCATTGAATGGAGTGCATGAAACATCTTCACTCTCAAATTGCATCACCATTCCTGATGAGACTATGACTCAAATAACCTTTGGGCGAAATACTCTAAAATCTATGCTGGGCTATCTGATCAGGCATGAGTTCTGCTGTGATCTCCAGTCGTGAAGGATTATACTAAAAGTCATGAACAAATCAGTTACGCTATAGTGTGAAAATACAAGTCATGCCATCCTATGTGCATTCATGTATGTATAACAGCCCACCTGGGAAGGAAAAGGACATCACAACTAGCTTCCCCAAATTTGCAGAATGACCATCATTTGCTGATGATGGTCATTCTTCAGATAAACATTCATGCTTTGTCTGCTTTCGTTCTATCCGCTGTAATACAATAGATCAGAGTCTATCTTAGCAGACAATTCTATAATTAATTGGGACTTCAACCAATCGTTTCTTAGAAACCAAATGTCATCTTATCACTATAATTCTGAAAGCATCGGAGTTATTGGCACTCACTCTTTTTCCATGAAGGGTAAAAAAAGAGACACAAATGTTAAATATCTCTTTGAACGTTTAAATGTAGCATCCACTATTTTTTATGCACAAAGCCTAGCATTCACACATGCGCACATATGCACATATGCACATAGACACATGCACACATACACTCACACGCACATACACACACGTAGCGCGCATACACACACACACACACACACACACACACACACACTCTTTTACACATACATACATTCACACATACACATATTCGCCTATACTGTATACATATACAAAATATTATAATTAGTAAACAGATAAATGAATAGAAAAGTAAAACAATAGATAAAATAAAGAAATAAAAATTTACATAAATTTAATATAAGGTGCTAAATGCTATGGATGATTCTTATTGGTTTAGTGAGAGATAAATATGTTGTCACGATTCAGGATGGATAGGAATTTGAAAAAACGCCGTTGTAATGCTTGACTAGTTGGGGTTTATTTATCGACCGTTATTGATTAGGGTATGTAGGTGCATATTTGAATGCAGTTGACGAGAATAGGAAACGTCAAGTATATAGTGGCTCATACATATTTTAATTGAGCAAATATGTGCAGAAGATAAATAAAATAAATATATAAATAAATATGCATATGAATACATGTATATCTGCGCACATAGATGCATGCGTATCGATAAATATAAAACATAGACATAAACACACGCATGCATATATATAAAAGAATTATATATATATATATATGAAAATTAGGCATAACTACAGGGTTTTACCCCCCAGACTTTTGGAGGTCATAACTTTCAGAAAAATGAATATTTTTTAATGAAATTTTCTATGCATATAGTATTTACTACGTAGAATCCTGTGAAAGTGTTTTCAATCTTGCAAAAACACGAAGATTAAGAATAAACAGAAAAAGTACACAAATATATTTTACATAGTTGTCGAATACGTCGGTTTTGTTTATAATAACATACGTTTAGTCACTGTTTCAGTACGTGTTTGTGTTCTTCATTGATCTTATGTGAAATCTTGTACTAGTTAAAACATGTTTGTTTAAACAAAACCGACGTATACGACAGGTATGTAAAATATATTTGTGTACTTTTTTTGTTTATTCTTAATCTTCGTGTTTTTGCAAGATTGAAAAAAAAGTTTCGGAAAGCTAACATTTTAAAATTCTTCGGGAAGCGACACTGTGATAGTTTCTATATTTAACCGTGCGTGTATATTCCTATTTTTGCTTCTGTTCTCTTCTACTTCTCTACTAGAAACGTTTACTTTGGAATTTACTTCTATTGAGAAGAAAAAAAATCGTGTGCATGTTATTTTTAACGAAAGTTTTCTTATGACGGCTTCTCTTCACTGTCTAGAAATCTACGGATGCACATACGCACATAATAGAGAAAGATGAAACAAATATGGACGACTTGCTCCGAAACACCACCGAGTAGGGAACGCTTCTCAAACATAACCTGCAGTTGTTTCCTTCAAAATTCCTACATGCTCGAAATGTACATACATCAAGGTATATTTGTAGAAAATTTCACGAAAAAATATTCATTTTCCTGGAAGTTAAGAAGAATTTAAGTGGACTCTGTTGGAATTTCCGAAAATTGTCCCCCACCCCCATTCCAAAACACTTTCACCGGAAATTTTTGTATATTCGGATTCTACATAGTAAATACTATATGCATAGAAAATTTCATTAAAAAAATATTCATTTTTCTGAAAGTTATGACCTCCCAAAATCTGGGGGGTAAAACCCTGTAGTTATGCCGAAAATTATATGCAGGCGTATGGATATGGCTACAGAAAAAACACACTTATATCGGTAGGGAGATGGACAAAAGTAGCGGAAAAGAGAATTTAGAGGGAAACCAAAAAAGGTGGTGGGGTTGGTGGGGGAGTTCTAATAGATATTTAATTTATGGGTAGAGACTATTAGGCTAAGTGAAATAGCAGATGCTTACAAACCAAATTAGATTTAATATTAGTAATACTAGACGGTAGGAAGACCTGTGGAGGACAGATTAACTAAAGATAGGGGTAAAAAGGAGAATAGGGTTGTTAATAATCTATAAATTACTTATGTTTGAGTTTGTTGTACACAGGTTTGATATGAATAAAAATAGAAATAGATGTTATGTTAATAGCGCTAAACAGTAAGAAACTAGGATGAGAATAATTCGAGGTTCCCGTTGAGAAATTATTTACTATAAGGGAGATATGTTTATCAGGTGTGATGTTAATATTCTAAAAAACCGATAGAAAAGAAAAAAAAATAAGAAGAAGAATATGATGATTAAATTATCAATATATTGTGAAAGAAACTCGGTATGTACCGGTTTTTGGAAAGTTAAGGTCTGCCACGTACGCAACCAACCAGGATTTTCATTCGACAACTTTTTATAAGAAAGGTGTTGGCTTCAATTTTCTTGACATTAAACATCATGTTTTGGAAATCCTTAACTACTTATTGGTTTGACAGAAACATACATGTAGGTTCTTCTTACGCTTTCATTGACTTTTTTGAGGTTTCAAATTCCAATTCATTTGTAATGTTATTTTTTTTAATAAAAAACGTCATCTTTCTACAACATGCATATAGATCAGTAATCACATCCATTTATTCTTCATTTTCTTCTCCTTGTTCCCCCTCTCTCTCTCTCTCTCTCTCTCTCTCTCTCTCTCTCTATATATATATATATATATATATATATATATTCATGTATATATTCTTTTATTTGTTTGTCATTTGAGTGCAACCATTCTGGAGCACCGCATTTAGTCGAACAAATCGACCCCAGGACTTATAGTTTGTAAGCATAGTATTTATTCTATCGGTCTTTTTTGCCGAACTGTTAAGTTACGGGAACGTAAACACACCAGTATTGGATGTCAAGCGACTGTGGGGTAACAAACACAGGCAGACAAACAGATATCTATCTATCTATCTATCTATCTATCTATCTATCTATCTATCTATCTATCTGTAAGACGGGCTTCTTTCAGTTTCCGTTTATCAAATCCACTCACAAGGCTATAGTATAAGACACTTGCCCAAGGTGCGACGCACAGTGGGACTGAGGCGAGAAACATGCGGTTGATAAAACAGCTTCTTACCACACAGCCACTCCTGTGCCTATATATATATATATATATATATATATATATATATAATACAGGTCACTTATTAGCAATTTGCAACCGAAAGGCAGAGCTATAGACGTTACTAAAGTGACTAAAGCCACTAGTAAGCACCAGTATTGCTAGAAATAAGAGTAAAAACAACTCTTAACCATGATAAAGCACTTATATGACTGACAAGGAAGCCGAGATTCCTAGATAATCCGGGGCATAGCCATATATATATATATATATATATATATATATATATATATATATATATATATATATATATATATATATATATATATATATATATATATATTTGTAAAAATATGTGACACTTATTCGATAGCCATGATAAAACTCCGAGTTTCGGATGCAGGGGTGGGAACCCACGCCGCCATCTCTGGCTAGGTAACTGAAGAGATGGCGGCGTGGGTTCCCACTCCGGCTTCCGAAACTCGGAGTTTTATCATGGCTACCGAATAAGTGTCACATATCTTTACAGATAAATTTCTTTATTTACATAATATCGAGGTCTCTTTCTTTCTTTTGTTGTCGTCTTTTCTATCAATATATATATATATATATATATATATATATATTGTGTGTATGTCTGGGTCCGTAATTGTCCCCCACAACCGCTTGAGAAGCGGTTTTGATTTGTTTACCTCCCCGTAACTTAGCGTTACGACAAAGAAGACGATTGAATAAATATCAGGTTTTTAAAAAGTAAGTACTGTGGGCAGTTCTGGTGCCTAAATATGATCGCAGTCTAATGACCGAAACGAGTAAAAATAACACACACACACACACACACACACACACACACACACACACACACACACACACACACACACACACACAAAGACACACACACGCACACATATACTCTTTTACGCTTGTTTCAGTCATTTGACTGTGGCCATGCTGGAGCACCACCTTTTGTAGAGCAAATCAACCCCAGGACTTATTCTTTTTAAGCCTAGTACTTATTCAATCGGTCCCTTTTGCCGAACCGTTAAGTTACGGGGACGTAAACACACCAGCATCGGTTGTCAAGCGATGTTGGGGGGACAAACAGACACACAAACACACACACACACACTTACACACACACACACACACACACACACATATATATATATATATATATATATATATATATACATATACACGATGGGCTCCTTTCAGTTTCCGTCTACCAAATCCACTCACAAGGCACTCACTTGTCCAAGGTGCCACGCAGTGGGACTGAACCCGGAACTATGTGGTTCGTAAGCAAGCTACTTACCATACAGCCACTCCTGCGCCTATACACAAACATATATATGTATATATTTATATGTATATATATGTATAGGTATGTGTGAGCGTGCGTTTATATGTGTGTTTATTAGCGAAAGATATTCACATTATCGGATAACTATCACCCATGAATCGATGCGTCGGATAAAGATATGGCAGTTATCCACCCGAGGTATATTGAAAACCTGTCACTTTCGCCATTTGAGAAGTTACTCTGGTCGAGCTCAATATTCGCAATTGTACGATATAAATAAGCATGAATAGTCAGAACATTTACAAAATACTGCTTCTTATTCACATATTCATATTTTCGCATTTGTTTCCCTGCATATATTACACATATTTTCTTTTTAATGCTAATTAGAGGAAGACAAGCAGCACTTTCTTATCAATTTCAGAGTCTTCTTGTGTGGTAAAAGAAAATGAGAAAATTTCTCATGGGCAACAGACATATTCCGGTAAAAGTACGCAAAGGATAGGTGTTGCAAACGTCGTATTCATGTACAGCAATTCAGTTTGGTGAAATCTATAGGTTTTCAAGTTATATCCAGAAAATCCTTGAATACACATTATAAGCTACAGAAATTCTGGTTAGTTTTAAAGAATTATTGAGGCATATAGTCGACATGATGTATCTCTCTTTGCAGCAAGCCGGATAACACAATTGTAATGTTAAGAAATCTTCACTAGATTGGAGTTTCGTTTAAATGGTACAATTTACAGACTTGTTGGTTTGCTTTAAATAGCATTTTGAAATCAAGAAACCATAAATAACTCTTTGACAGATACCAAACTACGCCTCTCCTGATTACAAATTAAAACTGCTATTGTTTGTAGGTATGTGTGTTATGAATAGACAATCTGTGTATGAATGTATGTGTGAGTCGCTACTTGCTTGCTCAATGAATTGTGATTCATAACATTTACTAACTCAGCCAAAGCTTACCAATCCTGTAGAAGACTGACTAGTAAATGTAACATGCGAGAGTTTACTAAATTATATTCTGTGGTGCGCCTTGTAAAATTCACTTAATTTTAAGGTACATTCTATCACGAAATATATAACTTGTTGTAAATATGATCCTTATTCTAGAAGAACTTTAACAGCAAATGCGTGTGCGTGTTTTTTTTATATAATCATTGAAGCTTTCTTATGGATAAATCAAAGGCATTCCTAATTATAAAGGGGAAACGAAGTTAATACAGCTTCATCACACAAGTTCCTTCACTCAGTAAATGAAGACGTTCAATTGCTTAAATAATGATATTTATTGATATATCCAGAAGAACATATTTACTATACGTGTGGATTTCACCGACAATTACATTATACAAGAAATTGCATTGATGTATCGTACAAATGAAATAACCTTTAACTTCACTCATATTCTAATTCAATTTTTTCCACATCAGTATTTAAAAATGAAATACTCTCATGTACTTGTGTATTCCTCCACACAGGCACTGCTTTTTAACGGATTCAATATGCAAATTTCTGGCCTTACAGATACCAAAATATTTATCTGCAAAGCCGGAGATTTATATTTGTTTCAACGTTTCAAGTGAATTAAACAGCGATTCACATTTTAATAATGCTTTTGACGCACCGAATATCCAACTTTTCTTTTGCTGTTCTTAGTTGTTATTAGAGTCATACGACTTTCTAGAATAATATGCAGATTGCCTTGAAATTATTTATGATCCAATTAATATATCCAGTGTGACAACTTACGATCTGATTCAGAGAAGATTTTAATCTAAGTTACAAAGCTTCAATACGTCAATATTGGAATAATTTTAAAACTTCAGGGTTTCTGTTATTGAAGTAATAAACAGTATATCATTAATATAGAACATGAAAAACTGTCATGGTATCTACTGCAATCTATTTTAACAGGTGGTTGAAAGACCACTTAGGGCACCAAGTGAGTTAATGGGAAAGTAATAACTTACGAATGAATTCACTTGCTTTATATTAACTTCAGCATTGACTCTCCAGAAATAAACTTATTGCATATCTGAGGCGTTCCCAGAGTAATGCAATGCAAACAGGGTAGATGACACATTGTGGAATGAAAAAGCTTATAGTTTTAGAGAGTTTATCTATTACATAAATATATATGTTCAGATTCCTAGACATTTTTAAAGATAATTTGTTTCAACCGAATACATTTTTCGAATAAACATGGGTACCTCTTCCCTTCTAAAAATATGAAGTAACTTTCTCTCACTCTATACCTTATTGCTTCATTAGAAATACGCATTCGATAATACAGGCGTAGATCCATATATCTGAAAAGAAAAGTCAGAATATTCACAGTGAGAATGTTTTTGATTATGTCTGCTTGATCAAGACTATTTTGTGATATTTTGCCCGTATTGTTAACATATATAATAAATAAATAAAAAATACTAGACGCACTTTTCCCAAACCAACTTAAAATAATTGTTATTTGTTTAGTTATATCTATATTTTCACTGTTCCATTTACTTACGCAGTATACCAATACGTTTCTGAAGCACTTCATTTGAATTAAGGTGTACGTAATTATACATTTTGATATATCTTCCCCGGATGCCTTTTAGATTCCTATATAAACATGAGAGAATGTTTCTTAAGGCGAGTATGGAAATATTTCTGAGCTGATTTCGGTGCATTGTTTACTTCATTAAAATTCTATTTCCGACATTCGGATCATTCACAAAGCAATATGTCTTCAATGTGGTAGTTTATTTCATATGCAATTTATTTATAGAGCAGCCTTTTATAAAACAAGCACTGCAGGTTGGCCATTAAATGTAATGTAGCTGTATTCAATCATTCTCCAATTTATACTTAGGAATACTTTACATAAAAGCAATAATCACGATATTCAGAACAACTGTGAGGATATGGCCCCAAATGGATCAGCATGTTCATGTAAATAATAAATCCATCCATTCATCAATATACTTATATATATATATATATATATATATATATATATTGGCTAAACTGGCAATATGACCATCCCCAAGTACAACAATATATATATATATATATATATATATATATATATATATATATATATATATACATGCATACATGCAGGTGAGCACATAAGTACAAAATAAGGTAGAAAGAATAGTACTCGAATACCAAAGGTAGAGTAATATGCTTTTGTTAAAACTGCAAAATTATCACAAAACTTACTCTGAGTTTCACTTTTCCGTTCGTCGGACAGTTCCGACGAACGGGAACATGAAAGTCTGAGTAACAGTTTTGTGATAATTACACACACACACAAACACACAAACACACACACACAAACATACACACACAAACACACACACACACACACACACATACAAACACACACACACATATAAAGAGAGAAAGAGAGAGAGACGCATAGAGACATGCGTACATATGCATAATTTTTATTAGTGATTTAGTGTTAAATTTCTGAAACATTAGATACTAGAGATCACTTCAAGGTAGTGCGAATACTATTCAAACTATTCTCACTTATGTCAGTAATGTAACTGAAAAGATATGAAAAGAGAAATGAAATGTGATTATATTGCTCTTTTCATCAATATATTATTTCACTATAACTGATAATTTTCTAAAACATTTCGATGCAAGAATTCGGTGTTTAGAGTCAGCAGAGGCAACAATATTATTATGTTTGTTTTACTACATGAAGTTTATTCAAAGTGTGTTTACGAATAAAAGAAGTTTTCACTTTTCAACCAGTGACTAAATGAAGTGTTGTAAATGTATTCAGAACAATAATGACAATTGACCTATTTTGTTGCTGCTCAAGTAAAAGTGTTACTTATGTGTTCTATAATATTAATTCAGAAAAGCTGCTTAGAATGGGAATAATATTCTACAGAGACATAGCAAATCAGAAAATCGTTTATGTGTGCAATAGATTCTTAATATTTTACTTTATTGATTCAGCAATTCCAGTACGACTCAGTACATCAAAATCCCTACACGTAGGTTCTGATTTTAAGTGAGTATTTAAAGTAGAAACACTGTAATGTGTTTAAACATAGCTCTGGATACTGTAACCTAAAATCGTATCAATAAATAAAAAGCTATAAAAGTAAAGAAATATTATCTACAGACTCTGGATAATTGCACGGAATTCTTTTATATTCAACCGTTTATGACTTTATTAACGCACACAGGTCTTCCTGATAAAACGTAAAAAAGCAAGTTCATCGATGGTGATTTCTGTCCTTGATATTTTCAAAATTACTAGATTAGAATTGAAGTATAGGATCTGAAGATGTACTAGCTTTTGGTAAGAAACGACCATATTCTACAGGATGACCGTAAAATTCTAATCACCACTGCATTTTACATCAAGTAACATACATTAGTTTTGATAAAAATAATTTAGACTTCTAAGTCATTAATGAGTCAGTTTAAGTAAATTCGATAATGTCAGAGGAACAAGAGAAGACACGCATTCACTCAGGAATAAATGTGAGAGTATTAATAAGCAAACGAAGTTGCAAAGCAGTTAGTAAATGAGAACAAGTCGAACAGAGGATTTTGTATACCAAGCTTAGATCTTCACATGTAATTATTAGTATATTCGAAAACAATATACTAACGAAGCGACTGCTACTAAAAAAGATAGATTTTATTGTAGTTTTAAGAGGCAGTTGGAAAGATTGAAAAATGAAAATTGCTGATCTAAGAGACTTTTATCAAATGTAGGATTATACTGCAGATACGACTAAATCTCGAATGACAAGAGGAGATAGAAGGAATATCAGCTTAACTTAATGAATCAAAGAAAATTACAAGAATGGTCATGAAAACAAAGATAACTGAATTAGTGAGACACAAGAGTATCTGATGACCAAGGAAAATATAAAGAATACATAAAAGAAACAATGTGAACAAGTAGACTAATTCTACATAATGATGAAGTAGATATTCCCCAAGCTGAACGTGATTTAGACACTGAAATAGGAGGAACCACACTAGTTAAGATTATAAGGTTATAAAACAATTATAAATTACTAGGGGAGTCTCACAGGAAATTGTAACATCTGATGGAATTTCAATTCGAAGATTGGTACTGGAAAACGAGTGCCATTTCCAAAAGATTGTAGAAAGGAATTAAAATGCAAATATCTGTGGAGAGAGACCTCTGTTAACTTAATTGCAGAATTATTACCCTTTTAATTACGTCATAAAGAGTGTCAGTAGAGAAATTGATGAAGAATTAAACTAATTATTGTCAAGGTGGGATGACTAAATTTTTACAGTAAGGCACAATATAACAAAGGTAAATGAAACGAAGTCGTTATTAAGGATATTTTACTGACTTCCAAAAGGTCGTTTCAAAAATAATGAGAATGAAAATATGGTGGCCAGTGGATGACGTGGGAAGGTACAATCCAGAAGTATCTCAGCTGGAACGACTATGGTACCTCTGAGAATAATTCTCATCGTCAGATCTATGATCTCCTGCCTTCGAATATGAAGATAGTGAAGTGGGAGAAAATCAGATAATCCTGAGTATCTACTGTACTGGTTTAGACAGACAATGGAACACAATGGACCAAGGAAGATAGAAGTGGAGGCACAATCAAGTGCTTAAAGAGATCGTACAAATGATAAGTACGGCAAAAGTGAAACCAGAAACTCCAACAAGATTTTACACGGGAGAACTCAGAAAATCGTGGCAAGGAAAAGCTATGCAAAACAGGGCACAAGAGTGGTGTCTTCTGGGTAGTTCAGATGACTGGAAGGGCTCAGCAGACCTCCTAGGATCAACGAAAAAAAAACCAGAACTCGTCAGGAAGAGTAGCCTGCGGTCGAATATCCAGTTCATCAAAGCAACTAATTTTCAATGAACACACCGCGCTGTTTGAAATTACCACAGAAGAAGCACACGATTCAAGATCGAAAGATATGACAGTCTGGTTAATAGTTTGAGAGATACCAACTTCCGAGTCAAGATCATCGCCGTAGAGATTGGAACCAAAGGTTTTGTAGGCAAATCCGCTTACAGTCTAATGAAACAACTTTCAGTCTTTGGAAAGAACAGGACCAAAGCCCTAATGACGATACCAGAGAAAGCAGAGAGGTGTGCCAGTTGGATCTGGTTGAAGAGGAACAAAAAGACCTATGTATCGCTTGAAGGCAATATTTTCGTATTCTAACACTATGGGAAGTAATTCTGAGTGATTCATTGTGATAGCGTTGACGTTTCACTGCTACCGTGACAACCAATGTTATTGCTTCTTTATGTATTAGTTTGAAAGCTGGGTCAATGGTATGAAGTTACAACTAGATGAAATTCTAAGCAGTGTAAATGCCCATGACTCTGAATATCCAAGTGGCTAAAATGTATCAGCGGAACAGCAGAAGGGCACCCACGAGTCATAACCTGGATGTAGCCCAGCCTCCTTTAAGGAGTTGGAAATTGGCTATGAGATGGAGAAACTTTTATGAGGTAGAGCTACCGCAATAAGGTGGAAGTCTGTCTCTCAACACACACCAAGCCTAACATTTATCTACTTTTGTTTAGATAAATGCTACTTTATGGACATCGATCTTTGTAGAGTGTTACTATATCTGACACTAAATATTTTGAATACAAAGCATTACCCAGAATATTAGGAGTCATGTGGCAATATCATGTGACGAGAGAAATATAAAAGAGGAGGCTGATGTATCACCAATTAGTGATATAACATTATAAGATTGTAACGATGGAGATAATTGTGACACAACTATAGAGAAAATATGAGGTCTTGTTTGGTTATATCGAGCTGAACGGAAAATTGGAGAAAAAGGGCATCGAATGAAACGTGTAAGAATATTCTTTTTTTTTCTACAAGGCCCGAAATCTTTGGGGAGGGGGTCAGTCGATTACCAGTACGTAACTGGTACTTAATTTCTCGACACCGAAAGGATGAAAGGCAAAGTCAACCTCGGTGGAATTTGAACTCAGAATGTAAAGACAGACGAAATACCGCTAAGCATTTCGCCCGGCGTGCTAACGTTTCTGCCAGCTCGCCGCCTTCGTGTGTAAGAATATCTATTTCTTTATTGCCCACATGGGGATAAACACAGAGGGGTCAAACAAGGACAGACAAAGGGATTAAGTCGATTACATCGACCCAAGTGCGTAACTGGTTCTGATTTAATCGCCCGGCGTGCTTAGCGTTTCTGACAGCTCGCCGCCTTCATGTGTAAGAATATTGCGAAAGGAAGGTGGGTGAAAAATGTTGAGATGATTTCAGAGAGTAAATCAGAGCGTTTATCAAACTTTCGTCGAGATACTGCTTACCATGAGGGTGCAAAAAAAAAAAAATACGGGAAATAGAGGTGGGTGTTAACAGAAGGAATTTATAGCGGAAATTGCATTTACACTAATAATCCTTTCTATTATATGCACAAGAACTGAAATTTTGTGAGGAAGGGATCAGTTGATTACATCGGAATCAATGCTCAACTAGTACTTATTTCATCGATCGCAAAAGGATCGAAGACAAAGTCAACCTCACTGGAATTTGGACTCAGAACGTAACAACGGACGAAATGCTGCCGAGTATATTGTCCGGCGTGCTAACGAATCTGCCAACTCGCTGCCTTTGCATTGGTACTAACAATAGTTACTTTCTATCCTAGTATGAAGTAGGCATCTTGCAAGTTTGAGAAAAATACGATAGAGATTCTCGACTTACGTAAAAGCAATAGCAAAAAGAAATGGCTATGCTCCAAAATAATGTTAAGCAATATAATAATAATTTCGGACTACTAGGCAATAAAGTTTCTTCAATTACAATTTCGTTCACGACTGAGAAGCTTTACAGGAATACCGAGCCGTCTCCATTACTTGCGTAGTATTTTATTTTATCGACCTCTAGGGAGCGGAAAACAAAGTTCACTTCCGCCGGATTTACATTCAGAGCGTAAAGAACAGTAACTAAATGCAGCAGGTCATTCAAACAACTCTGCCAGTCCAACAGAGAATAGGGCTGAAGAGTAAAAATTCGAACTCTGAACAAGAGTTAGAAGAAAGTTAACGTCCTAATCATAACAACGTTGCATATCCATCAAACATTGCTGGACACAAATTTATTTGATATTCAAATAATTTCAGAATGTATGTGGTGTAGATAATTAAGTTACATGCTTCTTTCGATAAGTGTCTTCATTTGAGTTTTCTTCTTTAAACGCGTGGAGTTGGAGTTGAAGAGACGAAATCCCAAACAACAAACTGAATATCTTCTGAACCGTATCTTGATGTGAAATATATGATGTATCGTTGTTGTTGTTGTCAGAAGATACAAAGCAATTCGCTTTATATCCACAGCCTCGCAACTTAGACTGAACATGGTGATTTATGTTATAGTTATGACATTATTACAAAAAGTTCTAGATGTGTTTCTCTCTCCGATGAACTTTCAAGAATTACGCCAACTGATATCAATGTAAGTGTAAACTTCACAGATGCATCCATTCAAATAACTATGTTATACGAAATTGCATATTAAATTCACGTATATTGAAACTAAATATTATCATTATTCAGGGATATTACAGATACAGCGATTGAAAGTCTTTCTGGAAATTTATATTTACTCCATATTTCCTTTCCTAACTTACTCATTATTTATTATGATTACTTGTATTTCCATAGCTATCTATCGACTTTGTTTTATAGTTTACACTCACAACAGATGTAGTTCATATCTTTAACACACACACACATACACACAAATACACACACACACACACACATACACATACACACACACAAACACACACGCACAGAGGACACATGGCCTAGTGATCAGGGTGTTACCCTCACGATCGCAAGATGGTGCTTCCCTAGACTTGGTGGTGCATTGTGTATCTGAGCAATGCACTTTATCTCACATTTCTCTAAGATTACTTCGTGCACGTGTTCAGGCAACGTTGATATGATGGAGAGTGTAAACTAATATATCATACTCACGTTTTGTCACTTTAAATACTGAACATTCATACATCGTCTTCAACAGGAGATTCTACCATATATATATATATATATATATATATATATATATATATATATATATGTAAATGCGTATATATTGACATATATATATGTGTGTGTGTGTGGGTGTGGTATATATATATATATATATATATATATATATGTACACATACACGATTTATACATGCATATATGTATGTATATACCCAGCAGAAATGGGAAGCTGGTAATTTCCTGAATGTATCGGATATGAAGGTTGTGCCTGGAAGAATATCTTTGAACTATTTTCAACCATCTTTTTATATAATCAATGAGGTGTATAAATACATATCTAACATGAATAGGGACCATAGTTTTTTTTCATTATTGATCAATATATGTTTACTTGTCACATTCGCATGCTGCATTAATATCGAGAAAATAATGTAATGGAATCAATATTATAAATATATTGAAAATAAATATGGCATGAACATCAACTGAGAGAGCAATTTCAATATTTTCAAATTTTCAGAAACAATATCAATAACAATAGCAACTTCAAATAATGTTTCTTTTAAAGAAATATATAGATTTTATCGTTAAATGAAATGATTATATTATTTGAAACAACTGATTACACATGTTTCTGGAATTTTTTAGGTTGGATAACAATTGTAGATAAAAAGGTCAAAACGTTGGTTAGAGTGGATTGAATAGAAACTAATGCATATTAGTTATTTTATCGACTCTTGTAAAATTTGAAACGAGGACGTTTTTTATTGTTTAGCCGCTGGCTAACCTTTATCAAAAGTACTTTCTCGGTGACCAGATACATATGACGGTTACATTAGCTATTGTGCCCTTTCCTCTGGTAAAAGGAAAGAATGCAATTTGAGAGAATTTGGGCTGACACTTTTGCAGGTCCACTGATTAAATAGAAGTATCTTTATAGTACAGTCAATATGTTATCATTTCTGTCTCTGTACCGTATGTCCTTGGCAAAATAATTACATTGACAATAAATACTTTCACACGAGAACTAATTTGATTATAAATCTACTTATAAATAATTTCGTTACAAATCTGGGCGTTGTATGCACATATAATATTGCATTAAAATGATATTAAGCTGTTACTTTTAATGACTACGGCGAATAAACAGCAAAATAAACCTTACCCGACTTAAAGTTGTGAAAGAAAACTTGAACGTGGTATAATATGAAATAAATTGAAATATTTTGTATCATAAGAATTTTGGTCATCCTGACTTTAAAAGCTTGCTATTTTAGGCGTAATACTTTATTTGGACCGTTTTATGTGTAAAAATGGTACAGCGTATATTTCTAGATATGACTAACTTATTTTACTGCAGTTTCCCCAAATCCTTTTAATGTCAATTCTTAAAAAAGACTGAACGACGTTGTTTGAAATGGAAATAAAAAAAGAGAGTTGCAGTTGTTATGTAAATCTCAAAGTAAGTAATATCGACGGCTAAAACATTTGTAATTCTTCAGAAAATAGAAATTGCAAAAGCATATGAAAATCAGTTTGACTTTTTGACTCACAAGTACGTTATGAATCAATATGATACACTTTTATTATTGATGAGATTTATTACAGCTATTTATTCAGCACCAAAATCTCACATTGATTCTTTCGATATCTTACCACCAGACAACTCGTCATAGGAATTGAATCCCGATAAAACATTAAATTCAGAAAGCAAATTTTTTTTTGGTATGAACAAATTCCAAACAGATGAAAGAATTGCTTTTAAAATTGCTTCATTCATGGTTGAATGCTTTTTAATCTTTTGATTTTTCAAAGGATTCAGTGGTAGGAATGGGAGAATAGATCACAAAATAACAACATCGATTATATACTTACGTTTTTCCACATTATTCTTATGTAGAAACTGATTTTGAAATAAGTTTATCAATGATTGGCCTTTGACGATCACTTTATTCTTTTTATCACAGAATTAAAATTTCAATTGTCATACGCAAATGTAATAACACTTCAAAGACTGCTCTTTTGAGAGAGTGAGTGCATATATGCATATGTGTAGGTGCATGTGTATGTGAGCATACACATGAGTGTATGTGTGTGTTTGTGTTTTTGCTTTGCGAACATCATTTATATTTCAGCTCCGCTATTTATTGTTCATATATTATTTTCCCTAACTAATAAATCGGCGGATCATATTTTTCACTAGATTCTAGTATACATATATACACTAGCGGAGATAACCAGCGTGCTTGGGATTAAAATGGTATTGTTTTTTTTATTGTTTTACTTTTTTCGGTCATGTGAGTGCGGCCATGGTGGAGCACCGCCTTTAGTCGGAGAAATCGACTATAAAATTAATTCTTTGTAAGCCTAGTACTTATTCAATCGGTGTGTTTTACCAAAACGGCTATGTTACGGGGTCGTAAACACAGCAACATTGGTTGTCAAGCGTTGGTGGGGGTACAAACACACACACACACGCACACGTATATATATGCATTTATATATATATATATATATATACGTACATAGATATATATATATATACATACACACATATACAAATATACATATAGAAATATAATATATATATATGTATATATATATATATATATATATATATATATATATATATATATATATATATATATAAATAAATAATATATGTAAAAATATGCATATATCCATACATATATGTACATATCTACATCTGTAAGTATACATACATGCATTATGTAAGTTTATATACATGCATATATATATATATATATATAAATGTATACGTACATATACATATGTATATACACATATATATGCAAATGTATATATATGCATGTATGCATATATATATATACACACACACACACACACACACATAATTATATCCCGCTGTCCGTTATTAGGCCGATGTCTCACCCGGAATGTAGTATATAAATGCATTATCATAACTACATCTAATAATTATATTTACTTCAGTTGTTCGATTAATTTGAAATAGTGCATATGCAGTCACCTGTCGTCTTTTAGACTTAATCCTTGTACGTCCTTATCCAGTAAGATTTGGGAATTGAAAGAAAGTGGAATCAGGTTTAGCCTCAAATGGGAAATAATAAGAAAAGCTCTGCATTATAGAAATAGCAGATATGAGTGTGAGCTTTGCTCTATGGAAACATGAAATTTTTGAGCATAAAGAAAATAGTAATCTAATTTATAATAAATTAGACCTTAGAGTATCGTGTATGCATATTTCCACTCGTACTTTTAAACATTTTAGAATGTAGCAATTTATTAATTTTGTGTCTTATAACCTATTATGTACTTCTTAGTTTATAATCAGTGCATAGGTAGTATGCCCTATAGCATTAACTTTCCTTTAGTTAATGTTTTTGTTGCAGCCATTATAGATACAAGCTAATTAAGTAAATAAACAATTTTAGTTTTAGATACTTGAATTATTACATATTTTCTATAAATCTTCTTTATTGAAGTTACTAAGTCGTATAATACTTCTTCATGATTTTAGCGATTAGGCTATTTTATATCCTTTTCTATGGTGTTTTCTGACCATTTTAATATCTTATAATTACCTCTAGACAATCCTAAATTTTTGTACCCCTATAAATTTATCCTTAGCTTATCCTGTGCATCACTAAAACTGGAGAACACACACACATTCTCAGTTTTCTAGTATGTAGATATATTATATATATATATTATATATATGTATATATATATATATATATATATATATATATATATATATATATATATATATATATATATATATATATATACACACACATCATATGTCTGCATTAATGTACATGTAGGTATGTATTTACAATCAATATATGTGTTCACACATATAACCGCATGTATATGTATATATATATATATATATATATATATATATATATATATATATATATATATATATATATACACATACAGAGAGAGAGGGAGAGAAAGACAAATAAAGAGAAAGATACATGTAGGAATATATATGCATATATATGTGTAATCACGGAGTGTTTATATACTTAGCAATGTTACAAAGATAAATAAAATACAAAGTGAATGTAAACATAGACGGGCGAGTGGAAATTAGTTCATGTATTTACAAGTATTCTAGTAGCCCTCTTAATATACGAGCCTACTTTTTTTTTATCATTTGTACGTAGTTGATGTACATATAATCAGAGACCAGTGGTATAATGCTAAGATGAATGTATTGACACATGAAATGGGAATTCTTTTCATGCTGGGTGTCTTTTTTCCTTCATTTAATTTAAGCGCAGATTTGCTTTTTCAAATCATTCTGTTTGCTTCATGTGGTTTATAGTGTGTTGTGTAAATCCAATATTTAGGTGGTTTCAAAAGGCATCTCTTTAAGCTACTTAAAGATTTATAACTGTTTTGCTGTTTATGCAAACTTTATTATCTAAATATTGCTTTAAATTTTAAAGTCAATAATTAGCAACCGTTTGGAGACAAAGTATAAAATGATTGAGTACATAAATATTGCTTTAAACAACTCACCTGCTGTCATAAATAATTTAGTGAATGAGTCTTTCATTAGATGTATCTTACTTTAAGAATTAGCCTATTATTTACAGTGAAGCGTTAAAATCAACTTGTTTAAGGGTGAGATTTGTCACATAATATTAATTTGCAGGATCGAAAAATAGGAACAGTAAATAATAATGGGTTTAATGCTTCATTTAATCCTAATGAAAGTACAAGAATAGTTAAACAATGAACTTATTAGATATTATAACATTTTTAAAAAATCCTAAGAAGATAATAAAATCTGTACTTAATTTTGCAAAAAACGCAGAAGCAATGAGAGTTTAAAGTACTGTCTGCATCTTTGTGTGCGTGCTCAACAACAATTATATTTCGTCCATTGCGTCATTTACGTCGCTATATATATCCATATCTCTATGTTTGTGTTATATTTATATACCCATAACTTGCCTATTATATAATTTCTTGCTTTCGAAATCTGTAATCTATTTTGCGAAAATGTTTACAGATTGAAACGAAAATATCTCGCTAGTTGAAAGCTATTTTTTTTATTAGGATATAATGATATTACTACACTTTCAAAAATTCTGGAAGATCTATTGACTAAAACTTATGAAAATACATCTGAATATTTTAAACACACCAACATTAAAAAGTATAAAATTGTTTTGAACATATACCAAACCTTTTAATCAAATAAGCAATGACTTTGTTTTTTAAAAATTTCATCTGAATATCCGATCGTCTTGTATTATATTGCAAATCATATTGTACGTTTTTTATTGATATAAAATATAAATCGGCTGAGAATTTCTTTCGACAGTAAAAATTGTGATTTTGCGCCATTTAAACATACATACGCACGCACGCACGCACCCCCCACTCACACACACACACGCACGGACGCACACACACACACACGCACATACACATTTACATTTATGGTATGATTTCTCATATCTTATTTATACAGGGTTACTTTTATGTTTGTTTTTATACATCTGTGAAAAATGATGCCATCTTATGTAATGGATGTTTTGTTTATTGGTACTCGCTCCAGAAGTCGTTATTAATTTGGATTTGTAGTTGTTTATCGTTATTACATCTCTTTACGTTGGGAGTTCCAGTACAGATGGTTTGACTTTGTCCGTTGTTCCTCAAGAATCCTATAAATTAATAGTTATATAATGGGACTGAGCTGGTTATCTGTATGCTTTTGTGTTTATGAGAAGCTATGAAGGCTTATAAAGAAAGGACATCACATTATCACTTGAATGGACCCCGGTAATTGCCTAGTATTTTTATTTTCTATATCAGTAAAGGATTTAAATTGACTTTGGTAGGATTTAATTTAGAAGGAAGAGACAGCGAAACGCTTCATTCTTTCTGTCAATGCACAACTCCAGCGAGTATTAATAATATTCTAATTTAGGTACAAGCCCAGTAATTTTGAGAATCAAGGTCTTAGTCAGTTTCAACTACCCCAATATTTAACTGCTGCAATCTTTCTTCGATCTCAAAGGAACGAAAGGCATAATTGAACTCAATGGTATTTTAAGTAAAATTTAAACAGCCAGAAGTAAACTATTCTAACGCTTTTGCCAACCCACTGCCATTCAGGGAATATTTATAATGATTTCTTATTTCTTAGAATTTTGCTTATTGTTCTTAGTATTAGGGTATCTTAGAAATTTCACGGGAAATTAACGTAGCCTTAAATCTAGAGTGCCACCGACTTATTTACAAAGAAAGTTGGCGTCTATTGCTTTAACTGCTAAAACTTCAATTTTTGTTCGTCGTTATTTTAATTTACTGGAAGTGTGTGATGGCATATTTCTCATAGTTCTAAATTATTGTCCCATAGACTTATTTTATGCTCAGCTTGCAATCCTTAATTCGTTTTGATAAAGATTCAACTACATTTGTCATGTTATTTGTTATGATCAAAACAGATCGTTCACTTATCACTAGATTATGAAGAAATTTATTGTCTCATAAAATCTGAACATTAAGTAAAAAGATTTACTGTAGAAGAAAGATTTAGTGTTCTTATCATATTCACTGTGGTCATGTCAAGCTGCAACCTTGACACGACAAAAATGTATGTTTAACTAGATATAGAAACAACAAAATCAATCTTTATTCATGAGCTTTGATTGATTTATATATCGATTAAATTTTAAACTGAAAGAACTCAATCTTTCTCAGAATTATTGAGCTAACAAGGTGTTAGTTAAACTGTATTTGCATTTAATCGATTTGTTTCATTACCTCCTTTATAAGAAAGTATTATTCTCATGATAGTCAAGAAGCATTACTAAGGGGAGTTGGCTAGTATTGTGGTCTTCATCTGCATGTTTCACATAAGATATTTAATAACTATATTTGACCATCGTGTTCTCATAGATATCTAAAGATTTCTTATAATACAGTCATGTTGTAGATAAAATATAACTAATCTCGACAGCATATACTAAATACAGAATATATGAAGAAGCTTGTACGTGATTGTATGAATTACCAGAGAGAGCAGCCAGATCTCCCTCAAATCTCATTGTGTTCTCTTAATGAACAGGGTGCTTGTTAGATATTGCATGCAAAATACACTTCATTAAAAAGACAGGATGATCGTGGCCGGAACACCTTTCACTTAAAGTTTGCTTAATCTGTGTTGATCTGGACACAACAAAAACTGCAATAAAAAGATTCCTTGATTTATAAGAATCTTTCTGGGCTACGCTAATAATGATATTCCAGCTAATATAATATTTTGCATTAGGCAAACGATATCTATTGTTTACAGTATTTTCTATATAATTTTATTGCTTACAATCTTTTGTATATGTTTCTTTAACAATAACTTCTGGAAAACCAGCTTTCGAGAAGATTTTATAGTAAAAGAAAACATATAAACTGCTTGATATGAGAATGTGGCACAAATTAAATAAAAGAACGAAACTTTGTTAATCTGACAGCATTAATAATAACCATAATTTTTTTTTTGCATGGTACAAAACCTGAGATTTGGTGGGGGAGTGCAATCGGTTGTATCGACCTTATAACTTGACTGGTAATAGGGTTGGTAGACATCTATCATGAAAGGATGAAAGGGAAGGTTGACCTTAGCACCTGCAAGAAATACCACCGCTCTAATAATAATAATTTTTAATAAAATTATTTATATAATTTTCTTTAAAACAATAATAACCTCTCAAAATTAGTTTTGGGAAATAAAATTATAATATACGGATTGCAATCCAGAAGTTTTGAGACATTTTCAAGTGAGACATTTATTAATTTCAAAAGTAGTCCAGAACTCTCATCTCAATGCACATGTTATACTGCTCCAGACACTTCGTGAAGGTCACATGATAGTTCTCCAAAGGGAAAATATCTAAGGTCCTTGTTACAGTCTCCTTCATCTTCTTCAGCTTGAGGGAATAGCCAAACATCACAGAGAGCGGGGTTGGGACTGTAGTAAGGCTGAGTGACAGTTTTGATGCTCGTTTCTATCAAGTAGCTGGTTAGCTGGATAGAATTGTGGACTGGCGCATTGTATTGACTGGTGCAAGTGTTCTGACCGTTTGCGTAGAAATTTCTGCCTGAACTCCCTCAAAACTTTCATAAATTTCTCTCTGTTGACCGTCTGGTCAAAGGCAACTTGGTGAATATAGATATTACCTTTGCTGTAGAAAAGGGGATCATCATTAGCTTCCCGGTGGACTTACTTTACTTGGCCTGTTGTACCAGCGCAAAATAGATCCTCGGGTCATACAAGTTAGTCTATTGGCAGTCTGAGGCATTTCACAAATTTCTGTAGTGTGTTTTGCCCTGGTTTATATTATTCTATATTCAATATATTTTCTATATTCTATTATTCTACAGCGAGTTTCGAAATTGTCTTCACGTCCCGACTACATTCTACAAAGTAGTGACAAGGAGTATTTAGAGGAGTGTGTTTAAATTGCAATTAAAGCCGTCCCCTCAATCTGGAATAACAAAAGTTGGCAGGTCAGTTTATTAGTATCGACCCCGAAATGACGGAAGGCAAAGTGGACTTCAGATCATAAAGACGGGCGAAATACCGCGAAGCATTTTGCCCGATGCGCTAACGATTCTGCCTACTCGCCGCCTTACTGACTGCTATTAATTGGAAACAATGCTTGCTCGCGTAAACAACATAAACATTTGGCTTCTTCAAAATTACTTCTCGCTCTGCCAATAATAAAGCAAAGTTCACAAGTGTTAGTTAAATTGGGAAGTGTTGAAATATATAAAACTAATCTTAAAAAAATAATGGAGATGTGTGAAGTGATTTTGACAATAATTTTTATGTAGGAGAAAGAATTTTACATGAAGTATTTTATCACTTTGATGTATCAATTTTGTTTCCGTGTGAACAATATTTTCTGCTAGAGAACATGCAGTAAACAGCTTATGAAATTATAGTGGATCAATCTTAAACTTTGTTGAAAATATATTTTTTCTGTTGAATGTCTTTGGGGATTTTTAACGTACGGCGTGACAAATCCATTGGGTATTTTTCATAATGCAATACCTGAAGAAGATAATCGGCGATGCTGATATGCACATTGCCAATTGATACAAAAACTTGGACTTTTTCATGCATGGTTAGACAAATAAACAAATCGATGGATTTTAATTAAAATTTGTTAAGAATACATGAGAAAACAAAAGCATTTCTCAAAACGAAAGATTAGAAATAATAACTGAATCGGAACTTTTCATGGAAGACTGTGTTTAGTTGAACTGATGTTGTTTAGCCACAAGCCAGCCCTGACTGAGTGTGCACATTGTTCAAGACATTTCAGCAATGATATCGTCCGTTTTAATTTTAGTCATTAGATAACATATTTCTAAATGCACTATGTAGCCATCTTTTTAAATATGGTTCAGCGGGATTTGAAAAAGATAGAGGTTAGCATATCTTGTTGGTCGAGTGACCTAAAAGAGGATATTCGCTGGCTTGTTTGTTGAACTGTTGTCAGGGTAGGCAATTAAATTTGAAGATAATTGAAGTTAGTGGAGGAATCGAAAGGGAATTTATGGTTTACCAGGTTGGTCTTACAATTAAAATAAAGAACCAGATCTTTATGAATGTGAGCAGTCAATGTTACAATATCAATAAAAATGAATGGTACATTCTAAAACCAGATTCTGACAATTACAGTTCCGTATGACCTTATGTTCCAGGAAGGCCGATGATACAAATGCGTTTATAGTGAGTATATGTTACTGTTTGTGCTAAGTAGAAAAGGGAATTTCATCTTGCATAATGAATTAAATAGTGACTAAAACTGTACATCTCCCAGTGAAAACAAACATTGTAATCGGCAAGAAATTCAGTGACACGGTAAGAACTAAAAACAAAAGGAAAACTTCCCCTAGGATTCACAAATTTAATTAGCACTCATGAATATATACTTGTACTGAATTACCTAGAAAACAATACTGGGTTAGGTGATGGAGGCAAGAAAAATCCACTTAGACAATATCCTTAGAAATGTAAAAACAACTTCAGCTATACTCATCAAAATATTGGCAGCTCACCTGGAAGACAATATTCTTTTCTACTCTAGGCACAATTTTTGGGGAGGCGGCCAGTCGTTTAGATCGATCCCAGTATGCAACTGGTACTTGATTTACCGATCCTCAAAAGATGAAAGACGAAGTCGACCTCGGTGGAATTTGAACTCTGAACATAAAGACAGACGAAATATCGCTAAGCATTTCACCCGGCGTGCTAACGTTTCTGCCAGCTCACCGCCTTGGGGCACAAATTTATCATAGAACATTATTTGGTACAGAGAGAAAAAGTTTGATACGGGAAGATTTGTATATATATATATATATATATATATATATATATATATATATATATATATATATATATATATATATATATATACTATTATATACACGTATTTTTCTCCCACAAACACCAGTATACACACACACACACACACACACACACACACACACACAAAAGTATCCATTATTTTACTGTTCAGAGCTCTTTACAATGTTAAATACTCGAATATGTTTCTAATTACGTCGTAGAATTTTATTTAAAAATTATAGTAGATAACCATAAACGGTAAGTAAAAATTTTAATTATTTAGGATTTCAGTACATTTCATTTCTTTTTCAATTTGATTTCTACTGATCAAAGCAATTTGAATGATGCCATTACACGTAAGAGTTGGGTAGCCAACGCACCGAGGACTTAATTAATTATAGCAGCAATTTAGTTGCTAGCTATGATTTCCCTTGATGGAACTATAATTTTCCTAATCACTTGCAGAGAAGATTTGTTTCCAGTGTATTCTAATCCTCTCTAAAAAGAAAGATCGCAGTTAGCCGATATAAGACATTTTATATTGTTAGCACTTAAAATATTTAACCTAGTTTCTATTTTTAAAAGTTTATTTTTTCTACCACTTTAGCATTTCTCTCTTTTGGCATGTATCTTCTTTCTTTTTCTTGTCCTAATTATTTTCTTTGATCAATATTTGGCCAATATTTCAATATCTTTCAATTTTAGACTCTATTTTGGTAAAATTACTGTTGCAAATAGATTATTAATCTTTATCGAAATTTGAATTTAAATTATCACATATTCTGTCATTTTCTCTTTTTAATCTGTAATTGCTTATTTAAACATTTTTATAGATTAGGCACTTCCATTTTCGTGCTACATTTGATTGAAACTTATTGTAAATGAAACATATTCATACATTTATCGGGTACTTTTTGAAAATACCGAACTACTCAAAACAAATACTTTTTATATTGGTATATATTTCATAAATGAATTTTCTAAAACAATAAAAAAAAATGTCCTTATCAATATATTGCTACTGGTAAATATAAACAAAAATGTTTCTTAAAATATAATCAAAGCTTATCAAACTGTTTTGAGAAAGAAAATGTGATTGAGTTAATTTCACAATTTCCCAAAGAGATTTAGGGAGAATGAGAAATGAAATCTAAACTAAGTTTAGCTATCTAACCTAAATACAGAAGATTAAACAAGATTAATTTGTGAGCCAAAAAGTTACCTTTTTCTGCAACACCAAATTAATTAGTAAAAATGGAATTTTGATTACTAGATTATTGACTTATAGATTATTTTTGTGTTGTGTTATGACCTTAATGTTTTTCAATACGAGATTTTGTTTTAGGGACAACACTCTAGATATAAGTTCGTGTTACTCTTGGCGTCATACGTCACGCTATCAACATTTCTAAAACTCGATAAGGATACAACGAATAATTAACTTCGATTAGGTTTATTGTAAAAGACTGATGTGAAATAAATTATATGTTAGAAGGATAATGACATCCACGTAATTAAATATTGATGATGATGATGATGATGATGATGATGATGATGATGATGATGATGATGATGACGACGATCATGATGATAATCTGGAAGAGGATGAAAAGGATGACGATGATGGTGACACTAAAAGAGAAAGCAAATTTTTTTTATTATTCCTTCACTGGTTTCAGCTATGGAACTTCAATCATGCTAAATCACCGTCTTCAGGTGTTTTATTCGACCTCAGTATTCGCACCTGCATAGTATCATATTACCATAAGCATCTATATATAATTTGAGAAATTAATTGAATGTCTAAGTTACCTTTTGACACAATGCAGTTTTTATATTGCTCACCATACACATAAACAGGAATACATACACGTACATACTCATAGAAACGTACACGATGGACACTAGCCTAGCCAAACGTTAGTAGAGTAAGCCCAATTTCGAATTTCATGAGGTTTTCTTTTGTAATGAAAACTAAGACAAACATATGGCATTCATCTATTTTATAATCTAGACGCAAAATAACCACAAAACGAAGCAAAACACAAAATTTACGAAGAAACTACATCAGTCTGTTTCCTCTAGGCTTCAGTCTTCGCTTATTAGCTTATAAACCACCTCAGCAACCAACTACTTTGCAATGTAAATTAAAACTAACTCAAACAATATATTATCATCACTTATTGTTAAGATTTTATGTTCTAGCGTCGGCTAAAGTACAGTTCTCTAACAACGCTAGTTTCTAATAAAGTTGTAAAAGACCTTGCAAAATATGGAGACTAGAACGAATGAAAATATGCTCTTGGTGAACTATGTGATTACAAAGTCAACTTATTAACACAAAGGCATGCAAAAGAGTTGTTGATAATTGCAATTTTGTTGTTTAGTCTTAAGCTCATTGATCGAATTGACCAATGATCGAAAATATTTCTAGCGTGAGCAATGCATGAATTTTTACTAATATAGAGTAACTAAGACTATAATTACAGAATACGATGCGCCTTTCCCATTCAAATTGTAAGATGTAATTTGGGAAAGATGTAGCTATTTCTAGAAAGTTAGCGACTACTTACAACTTCCATCATTAGTTCGGTATTAGTGTTGGTACTGCTTATGATGATGCATTGCAACACACACAAATGGTGCACACTAACTCATACTAGTAGTTTGTGGTTACTATGATACAATTTTGTCTAAAACAGTTCTCACTACTACAGATACTGATGTAACATATATGCTTATACATATATCAGATGGGTTACCTACTCACATAGCATTACTGTTTTCTTGATTTATTCTCTATAGATCAAATGTCGACAAATATTTACTTCTTGACAATCTAATACCGTATTTGCTATTATGTTTGCTTCTGAAACTATTAACATTTTATTCCTAGTTACTGTTTAATGATGCAATCATAATGACTAAAGCATACATTTCATTTAGAAGTTACTCCAAATATCAGAAATTAAATATTAACTTCATGATTTTACTCATTCAGCAGAAACAAAACATGTCTGCAGAATAATTTATTAATTGGATACCAAACGCTGTGTTCATAATTTATCAAACAATAGAATTTACTAACTCAATATATTTAACAAAGGAAAATATGTCAATTTTCTTTTCCTTTTAAAAATACTGAACAAGCAGAATATCTGGTATTTTCGGTTTTTTATTTTCTTTTGTCAACTCTTTCAGAATTTGTTTGACATATTGGTATTTTCTTCTTTGGCACTCTGCCTTCAATGTACAAAAACTTAATGTGTACAGTCAATATAATCAATTTCAGTATATTACAGATACATATTTCACCGACTGAATTAAGAAAGTGAAATTAACATTGAGTTTTATTAAAAGAGTTTGATATGCATGAACGTCACGACTTCAGTTTTCATTCTCGTTTAAGACTCTAAACTCAAAGAATGATTTTAGACTTTATAATGAAAACTGGAATTGTTTAGCGTTTTTATGTATTTTCCCTTCATTTGTGAATTGTTACTAATTGTGAATAGATTCAGAATGTGCCAGTAAAGTTCTTTCAATCAACAGATCTGTTAGCAGCAGTAAGAATAATACATACTTTTCAGCAACTTGGTAGATTCAGTACGGTGAAGATAAAAGAGGAAAATAAAATAAAATATATTAGCGCTATGTTATCACCAGCTCTTAAACCTATTTCTAATCCTCACAATTGTTGCATCACCTAACACTCTTCTCGGTTAAGATTATTTCTATACAACTTTTCAATCATAACACTTAAGTATGTTTTTTTTTCATGTGGCAATATCTTTTGTTTTTCATTCCCATTATTACCGGCAGGCATCCTAGTTTAGTCCAAACATGAATTAGATATAAGCAATTCTGGTCGAACAATTGATAATATAAAGAGTTTAAAGAAAGCAGTGAGCAATTGGAATTACATTGCTTTTGTAAAGTTGTTGCATTGTTTCTCGTAAAGTTATCAGCCAATACAACATATACATATGAATGACTGATGTGTACTGATGGGAAGTGGAAGCAGGGTATGAATGGGATAATATTCCTTTCAGTTATTATTTTGTTCGTTTATTTTCCTTCATTTTTTTCCTACTGCCCCATCGTAAAAGCATATGAAAATGAGTATTTGTTGGATTGTTTTCAGGCATAGTCTGTGCATATGTAATGAAGTTGTTTTTCAGCTTCAGTAATTATACATAATCGAAAAGATACTTTTTATGAGCCAAATTATTCAGCTACTATTAATTTTTCACCGAGATTATTTGAATTTCTTTGTAAATATTTGGTAGCCACCCACCTCATTTTTTTGTCTCTTTAATCATGTTAGTAATCTGCCTTAGTTCTGCAGTTTTATGCTGCCTGCTGTGATACATAAGGATACAGTTCAGTACTCTGAAATACTTGGAGCGGTCAATGTTTGTATATCGGGAAAATACCTTTAAAAGTATATAAATTATAAGGTGAGTAGTCTACATAATTTTTTATCATTTAAATATTATTACTGTGAGAATTGTATTATTGTTTTTATTTAAGCAATCTAAATCTGTATAAATGTTACTATATATATATATATATATATATATATATATATATATATATATATATATATATATATATATATACACATATATATATGTTTTCTTTTAAATCTACCGGTATTAAACACCCATATACACTTCATGTATTGGACTTCTACAGTCCAAAATGCTGTCCTGATTATATTTTCAATTTCTATCTTTTATATAATTTCAAAATTTTCGCATTCTGTGTGTACTAATTAAAGAGAATATTTAGTTATATTTCAAGGTAGGCACCAACTTTTTCCAAAGATTTGCAACTTTCATTTTTATCTAGACATATACAACGAGTATGCATCATAATCTTTATAAATTTGTAAAGGTCGTTATTGTTTTAAAAATCAACTTTGTGTAATTCTGATAGCAATGTAAACCGTTTTGATAGTTAAACAGAGTCTTTATATTAATTAACTTTTCTGTTATTATTCAGAGATTGTCATGCAAACCTGGAAGGAGAATTAACTCTGATTCTTTAAGGTTTCAGTAATAATTATCGTTATAATAATAATGTTATGATAATAATAATAATAATAATAATAATAATAATAATAATAATAATAATAATAATAATAATAATAATAATAAAAATAATAAAAATAGTAATAATAATAATGATGATTCTTGAATTTATTTGTCCACTGAAGGCAGTACAGTCACTTTCATTCATGCACACAAAACATAACGTTAAAACTATAATCCTTACAAAAATATGAGATAGGATAAATGTATTATATAAGAAAACGAGGAATAGTGAATAACATTATTCAATAGATGTAGGGAGAAATTTTTATCGTTTGCCCAAAAACAAATAAATTTATATAATATTTAAAACGTTATTGGAAAATAAAAACAATTAAGGAAGGAAAAAGATAAACTTGAAAAACACTCGGCTTTATAAGGGAATACTGGAGGTAAATTGAAGTTCAGCACGCCACCACTTCAAATAATTTTATATTGTTATCTCACCTCTGTCATTTAAAATGAATCTGTTATTCCGAAAGATTTTACGAGCAGTTTCTGGGCTAAATTGGGGAAGAACGCGCACACGCCGCGGTTAAAGTTTAAGCAGAAGTATTTTGTAATGAATAAAGCCTAATCTTACGATTAACCAACTCTCGTAGGTTTTACATAGTGGCTGGTTTTCCCTTCCTTGCATATGGTCTGTTTTATAATCCTGAGGTATGTCATTCCGATACTCTAGTAGCACCTCAAAAACCATGACATCATTCAGAGTAAAGGAACTACTACCATTCATTTCGGTTGCTTACTGCTTTTTCTTTGTTTTTACTATCTCTCCAGCTGGTTATTCTTGGAGTTGGCCCTCAGACTTTATCTTAAGACAATGGAGTGGTACTGTTGGTTTTTGTGTTTTATATAACAAAGTTATAACCTGTCCAATCGTTAGTCTCTTGCATCAGGAAAAACGTGACCCCCCTTGCAATCTGTGGATCTATGATCGGTGGGAAAGTGTTGTTAAGAAGTGGGGGATTTGTCACCGTTTTATTCTGAAGGGTGGAACTGAAGGGTGGAACAGATTTACTGGTCATCTTCGGTGTTGTAACTGGCAGCACAACTCGCCTTACGGTTTAGGCAGCAAATATATTTGACAGTGATTGTCATATTCCACGTGTCTAAGTGTAAAGGTGCCAATGTATAGATAGCTACGGAATGTACCAGCGTAACCCGCTCTCTGCCCCGTCCTCGGTTAAAAAATCCTAGGCACATCATCTCGTAGTTGCTTTCCAGATCTACAGACAAAATATTTTCGTACATATTCGTTAGAGCTACTTCTAATCCTTCTATTAAGTGCATGAAAATATGCGCTCCGTTTTCGGCATTATCAAAATTGGTAACATTATTTATTTCTCTTTCTTGAATGAAAAAAAATCCTGTAAAACTTTTTTATTACAAAGTTTTGCTAAGTATTTCTCGGAGGGTTTCATTCATAATCAAGGTTTGTCTGATGATCACTGTTTTACTATCTCTCCAGCTGGTTATTCTTGGAGTTGGCCCTCAATCTTTATCTTAAGACAATGGAGTGGTACTGTTGGTTTTTGTGTTTGATATAACAAAGTGATAACCTGTCCAATCGTTAGTCTCTTGAATCAGGCAAAACGTGAACCCTCTGTAATCTCTGGATCTATGATCGATGGGAAAGTGTTGTTAAGAAGTGGGGGATTTGTTACCGTTTTATTCTGAAGGGTGGAACAGATTTACTTGCCATCTTCAGTGTTGTAACTGGTTCACTTGTTCACTGTTTTGTTTACTTAGCAACTAAAACGTTTGCGTGTGTGTATTATGTTCCTCTTCATACTAAAATACTGAAGTAATCAGTATTTGTATCAAATGATGTTGATGATATTTTTGCTTTTCTTTCTTTTATGCCTTGTGCAAACACAAAGCTTTGAACAGTTCTGGGAGCAAAATTAAAAGAAACTTTATTGAGTTAATTGCAAATGAGTTAAAAAATATCCATATGTAAAAAATCAAAGGAAGCTATTTATATTGTGTAATTAATAATGAAACTGTGAGAAAAAAGGCCTTGAGCGTCAAGGAGCAACAGTGACGACAATTACTACACGCTCTTTGTTTTAACCAGCGACGCCAATTAAATACAAATTCTATGTATACATGTAAAATATGAAACGTTAAGAACAAGAGATTTACAAAGAAATGTAGGATGAGGCGAACAAGTTATACTAAAAACAGAGGAGTGGTGAAAGACTGCTTGCAAATGATGCGAAGATAAGTGATAATATACTTAAAAGACACAAAAACTTGAAAAGAATAATTTTAGAAAAATATGGAAAATCACGCAGTTATTGAAACATCATATATGTCCAAATGCATTCGTCAGGATCTCGCACAACTCTGATTGTATTCAATCTTTTCTATTCCTCCACTCCTGAGTCATAGGTTATCCCTAAATGTTCTGCAAGGAATTTATGGAGAAGAATGCAAAGCAGAGCCCTTGTGCATGGCTAGATGTCAAAAACTGTGCGATGGTCTCTCTGTAATTCCTTTCAAATAAGTCTATCAACAGTTTGCGTCACCCCACGAGACCTTCAAGTTAGTCATGCCTCTTACGTAGATAACCGTAGCGTATTGTTATGTGAGGGTTCTCTTGTGACTTCCTGATGCTTCAATATCAGCGGCTTGTGAAATTCTGCCCCCTTGCGGGTAACATGTGAGCCTCACTTTCTGTATCTTGGCATATTAATTTGTATTGTGCTCCCTGCTAGTAAGCTATTCTAGTATCCATGGTAATATCTAACACGAACACAAGGCTAAAAATTTGTGTCTTTGAGGGTTAAGGCGATTAAATCGACCACGGTTCCTAAATACAGAGTATAAAGATCTAACAGGCTGAGTAAAATGTAAGCAACGTTTTGAAACATGAAATTCATGATAATATATTTCAACAATACGGAAATTTATTCATCAACGTAAGTACCATTACAATCAACACATTAAATCTGGAGGTCTGGAGCTGATGAACCCTTTGAGGGCACTTTCAGCATCGGTTTGGTTTTTGAACTCCTTCTCTCACAGGAAATCATCAAGGTGCTTCAGAAATGGTAGTCGGTAGGAGAATGGTCTAAGGAATAAACTGGGTGGGGAAGAACTTCGTGGCCAAGTTCCTTCAACTTCTGGAGTGTCATTAGTAAAACGTGTGGTCGAGCATTGTCATGAATATCATGAAGAATGATTGGCCCTCTTCTGTTGACCAGTCTGGGACGGAGGAGTAGCAACTGCTACTCCTCATTCATTTTGGCAATTTCATGGCAATATGTTTCTGTAATAACGGTTGCTTTTTCTGGGTTTTAAGAAGTTATAGTGGAGGAGTCCAGTAGTACACCACCGAACAGTCACCATAGCGTTCCTTTTCAAGAGCTCGGGTTTAGGGAAAGTTTTCGGTGCTTCATTTTGGTCCAACCACTGCGGAGAACGTTTTTTTATCATTGTTCAGAATCCACTTTTCATCGCAAGTTACAATGCGGTCGAGAAATGGATTGCTCTGGTTATGCAGAAGCGATGAGCAAATTTCACATCTGCGCATTTTCTGATTTTCGTTCAAGTGGTACCCATTTGTCGTGCTTTTTGATTTTCCAATCGCATGCAAATGATTGCCGGCAGTTATCTGACTAACTTGAAGTTCTTTTATCAGTTCGTGAGTGGTTTTACGTGGATCTTTCTCAATGACGATCTTTAATTTCATCGATGACAGATGGGCATCTACTACGCTCACGGCTCAGGTCTCCGTTGCGAAATAGTTTAAATTATTTTTGAGCTGGCCATTCCCTCACCAAACGTGTCGTTGATATCGCAAGCAGTTTCAGTTGCTTTACGTCCTTTTTTGAAGTTGAATAGCAAAATTGCTTGAATATTGTGGTTTGACAGTTCCATTTCAGATGATTGAAATAACAGTGGAAAAAATATCAATCTTAATTTATTGATGCATTTGGGCAAGTTTATGTCTGTATTATGTTTTTAAAAAATTCAAAACTATGCAAAAGTCAGGCACAAATTCATGATTCAAAACGTTGCTTACTTTTAACTCAAACTGATAATACAAATACAGTACGGCCTTTTGTTTGATGTTCTGATAATTTTGCTACTTCTTTGGCCATTACAAGAACAATGCAATGACAGCAATGGTTTTTCAGTATATGGACAAGATCAACAATTTTCAGGGGAGATGATTAATTGATATCATCGGTTCTATTACTCGGCCGTCTCTTTGTTTTATGGACACCGAAAGGAGAAAAAGCGAAGTGGACACCGGTATAATTTGAACTCAGAACGTACATGTGGAACAAATATCGTAATGCATTTTCATTCAACACACTAATGGAGACACTAAGTATTGGCATACATCTCTCTAATAATTATGATAACAACGATAATGATGATAATGATGATGATGATGATGACAGTTTCAAATATGGTGCAAAGCCAGCACTTTGAGAGGATGAGGCAAGTCGATTACATCGAACCTAGTCCTACCATATACAAGTATTATGAAAATAATACTTGTATATGGTGTGTTGATAAAAATGGAGAAGAGAAGATGTTAACATATATAAGAGAATCTTAATTCATGCAGACGATCGTTTCGTACAGCGATATGGAAATCAGGCAAATTCATGGCTGAATAAAATTAATTAAATTAATTAGATTAAATTAAATTAATCATATATCAATGTACTCTTCAGTGCAAGAAATATAAACAAAACTTTTACAAAGGAAAAAGCAGAATAGGATCTAGGAGATTCATATTTATCCTTATGAGGAAGAAAGATATGTGTGAGTCCAGGCTATAACGGTTATTTGAAAATATAACTGAGAGATGTTTTAGAGACGTTTATAGATGAGTAAGGAGATTAGAAATTCTAACTCCAAATAAGTCGTGTAGGGAAAAGATTGTATAGAAATGTCCAATGGAAAGACATGGCTATATTTGAATTAAAAAATGACTTGACAGTTAGAAACAATACTTAGTGTGGTGTATATTTTCCATAAATTTACCACACACCATATGCATATTATATATATGTATGCATGTATGAATGTATATACGTACTCACGTACATGTGTATGTATGTATGCGTAAATTATATTTGCAGAGTATGTATTAAAGCAACATGTGTGTGTGTGTGTGTGTGTGTGTGTGTGTGTGAAATGCTTTTACACTGCTAATTCTAGTAATTATAAATGAGCCGCGTAATAAAATGCCTTAACTACTTGCCTTTTTTTTATTCAATATGTTGCTTGTTAAAATCAGGATTTCGAATCCTGCCGAGGACGATTTTAACTTTTCATCGTTTCAAGGTTTGATAAAATATAGTACTGGCCAAGCAATGGGTTTGATATAATCGACTTTCCCTTGCAACATAAAAATTCACCATGTGCGTTTATATATAAAAAAAGTCGTTATTATATTGGTAAAGTAAAAACAGCGAGCTAGCAGAAAAAATTGCACGCCAGACAAAATACTTTGAGGCATTTCGTCTAGCTTTACGTTCTGAGATCAAATTCCTCCCAGGTCGATGAAATAAGTACCAGTTGAGTACTGGGATAGATGTAATCGACTAACCTCTCCTTATAAATTTCAGGCCTTTAGCCAACAGTAGAAGTGGTTATTTTTGTTACTCTAAGTCGAAACTATAACGCTTGTCTTTTGTCGTTGCTGATTTAATGAGATCATTCTAGTTTCTTGGTGCAAACCCCAGCGTATTTCACCTCATAATCCCTTGGTTGAAAAAACAAGTACCCGGTAAGTACTAGAGCTTGTAAAATTGACAATATCCTGCTAATACCTTATGATTATACTAACAATTGATATAATTGTTGTCGTTGTTGTTTAAGGAAAGCCATCCGTTACTGAGTATACCGATTATAAAAGACGTTCAGTGTTGTTTTTTTTATATCTAAAGCTAAATTGTCCAACAGTTCATTCCTTTTTGAGAATGTAGGCTTGTGTATAAAGGCATTTTGGTTGTAGTTTGCAAAATTTAGAGCGACCTCTTCGACGTTCCCTTCTTTTTGTGGTTAATGTTTGTTTGCAATACTTAAGCAGTTCACCTATTGGCTTGTTATAATATTTGTTTTCTATAACGACATTTTATTTTGTTATGTTATTGTTATATGACTTAAACGGTATGGAGCTTCATTGTTCAATTTCTTCCTCTTAAAATGGTGAAAAAATTATTGTTTTGCAATTTATTTTCTTCTTGTTTTAAATTGTGTTTTGTATTACGAACATGTGGCGGATATAAAGTAGAAGCATCTAATGTTTCAGAAAAATTTGCCAAAATAACATTAATAATTTCAGCAACAGTTTTTATACAATCAATGTTAATCTGAAAAATGAAAACGTTAACTTAAACGTGTGAAAACAATAACAGTAACGGAAGTTGAGGTAATACTGGCAACAAAAGCCGATAAAATAATACTAGCAATGAAAATTTCTCGACAACAGAAAAATGCTATTCTTAGGAACTGTAGGTTTCTGTGTACTAATGTAATGATGATAGTTGAAAAAATGAAAGAAACACAGGCATATACTTTGCAGGGAGAAGAGAATTTAATACCCAAAAGAAATTTTGTGAGAGTGACAGATGAACTATAAAATTGAAATGAATATTGAGAAACTATTTAAAAGGTGAGCCTAAGGTTATGTTTTATTTCATTCTGAGTAACACTAGAAGACATTTCCATTGATGCACGTGTATTGCAATGTCAGAAAACGTAATGGCTTGTTTTGTCGATGTTTTTACAAAGTATTTCAGGGAGCCCAATAATAGGTATATACTATTTTATGACATTACAGTCGTGAATACTCTACCATAAAAGGCTAATGAATGAGAATAGTTAGACAAATGAGGAGAAGATAGCGTGTGTTTCATCTGTATATTAAAAAGTTACTTTAAGAAAACGGAAAAAAGCTACTATCCGACGAACCTACAATGCGAACAGTACAGAAAATGCAAAATTTCGACACACAAAATTTTGAGACATGAGCATCAACAAAAGGAAAACAATTACGAAAACTCATCCTGCAAGGGATTCCACCCAGCAACAAGCTTGTGGCTGATGGGAGCTGAACTTTGGCTAAGCTCTCATACAGTAGTGGTAATGAGTGAAAATGAGGCCCTTTATAATTCAAACAATGTATAGTGAAAGAGAGTCAGCATATCCGAAACTCCCTCTCCAGAACAACGTCAATCAGACCCACCAGCCCTACATTAATTCAATATTAATTCAAAACCAAATTCCGCTCACAGGAAGTAAATCATTTAAAAGAGAATGCATAGGAGTTAGTCTAAAACAGATTATTGTTTCTCGCGGCAAATCAACAAACATTAATTACAAAGTAGCATGTGATTCTTTTATCTAAGCTTTCATAATTGTTTCATAGAATAATATGAAGCTAATTAATGAACTGGTAAAGGAAGAAAAGCGTTTGTGTAAGTAGTGGACAAAAGCCGATGATATTTCTTCAAAGAGATAAATATCGGTTTCTGATAAAGATCCAGTAAGATAAAAAAAGAATCTCTTTCTTAAGGATATGGGAAATTTCTTTGAGAAATAAACCGCAATTGCTCACAAAATTTTAGAGCTAAAGAAAAATAAGAATTGGGTTATGAACCCGTTATATTTTCTGGTTAACACTATCGCATTTTTTGTTTGGTGGGGTTTGTGGTATTTTGTTACAATTAAGTTTAGCTGGTGTGTAATTAAATTATACTCAATTTAAGTGTAAGAAGCTTTAACGAGACTAGGATTCCCTTTTCAATGGCAGGGTTTTACGATGGATTACTCGGCCGTTAAGGACTGGCTGCTTTGAAAATGATGGCAAGTTGCTACTAGTGGATATGTGTAGCATGCCTTAGCCAGAAGCCTGGGACAGAACAGAGGGTATAATGGTTAAATTTAGGCTCATAAGTCTACTAAATTCGGAGTTAAACATCAATGTTTTGACTAAAACGTTATGTAGGGAACTGAGACTAAAGCAGAATTAAGCTAAAGGTCTGCAATATTCTCATCAGCGTTCACCATCCATCGTACTTAAGAAGGGAGACGGTGAGAATGAAGATCTCAGGAATGTCACCTGAGGCAAATGTATAGTGGATTGTAGCGTGCACCGTCTTGGAAGGAATAACAGCCTCCTGGAGGTAGATCGAACCCGGCGAGAAATTGGTCTTGCATCAGTGCGGAGCTGCTACACCACATCAAACCAGACATGTTTCACAAGATCCTAGCATCATTCGCCTTTCGGGAGAGGAACAGCTGCATGTTACAGTCGAGCGTAGAAAGCCTCGGTACCACCTCTGTGAGGTGACTGACTACTTGAGATCTTTCTGTCTTCAACAGTCTGTGATTGGAACACCATCTTCGACGCTCGCCTGGTTACAGAGAGGCTAGCTGATAGGAGAGGGCACTGTAAAAGCCTAAAAATCTGCTTAGTTCTTTCCAAATAGGTGAGAGTTACCGAGTGGATTTCCCGAATGCGCCAATGTGGACATGAGCAAACAGAATTGGCCAAAATTTGAAATCCTTGTCATTATTATTAAGGTGGCAAGCTGACAGAATCGTTACCACGCCGTACAAAAGCTTAGCAGGCATTTCGTTTGTCCTGCCTTTCTGTGTTCATATTCTGTCAAGGACGATTTTACCGTTTAAGGTAGAGTGACGGATGAATCGTTAGCACGCCGGACAAAATGCTTAGTGAGTTTGCAAAACGGTTACTCGCCGGAAAATGTGCTTAGTGGAATTTCTTCCAACTTTACGTTCTCTGTTCAACTGCCGCGAGGGTCGACTTTGCCTTTCATCCTTTCGGGGTTGATGACATAAGTAGAAGGGAAGTATGGAATCTACTTAGAAATATTAAGTTTAGGAAAGACGTTCTCAGGAATAATCACCTACGTTATTTGAAGCACAAAGTTAATGAACTTCGAAAATTAAAAGGTATAATCGTACAGTCCGATAACACCGGAAATCTATACAATGTATATGTAGATCTATACCATAATCTCCTACAGAAAGAAATTACAAAAAATATAAGATTATAAACAATAATGTTCTAAAATCTATTAATATCAAAGCCAAATAAATAATGAGTGAAGATCGAATTGACGACTTAACTGAAGTTTATGAACCATCTAAACCTAGAATTAGCCTAAAAGATCACAAGCCTAACTTTCATGCTGATCCAAAGATAAGGCTCATCTACCCTTGCAAATCTGACATAGGAAAACTTAGCAAAATCATCATAGACAAATACCAAAAATTATTAAAATCCAAAATAAAACTCCACTTGTGGTCAAAAACATTAGATGCAATTAACTGGTTCAC
>NC_142930.1:52041268-52116268 GCF_046866305.1 Octopus bimaculoides | reverse complement strand
CTCTCCTCTCTCCCTCTCCTCTCTCCCTCTCACACCTACTTCCTCCCATCCACCGATGGGAGGAAGTAGGTGTCCGATTTCGACATCATCCTTCAAAACAGTCCCCTGCTAAAAAGGGACCACAGAATGAACTAATCCTCCAAACACACACCATCATAAAAAGCAAGTGGCAGCCCAAATCTATGAAAAGTATCCTAACACAAGCCCGAATAAGCTCAACAACAACACTGAAGCCATTAGTAAAAAAATGTGGAAGACCCAACTGTGGGATATGCGTCAATTTAATTGAGGGAGTTCTCCTTCACTGTGGAAAGCAGCTTCACATGTGCTTCGGAGAACCTGATATACGCACTAACCTGCTCTGGGTGTCAAGAGCAATACAAAGGCCAAACAAAAACCAGTCTACGTCAAAGGATGACTCTGCACAAATTCCCCAAAACAGAAAAATAGCATTCAGCCAACACATCGACATTTGCGTCAATAACAAAAATCCAAGCTTCAGAATGTTTCCCCTCTACCAATTCAGGGACGATACAACTTGTAGCCAACGAATTAGTTAAGAGGCTCTCTTTATTACAAAATGCAGACACCTTTTGAACGCATCTACAACAAACGACATATCCACCACGGCCTTAGAATAACACAAACACATACGCAAATATCAAAAATGATACATTCAAGAGATACCCAAGAATTCATTAAAAACCAGTCCCAATCACTGCTATAATCCACAACGAGCCACTTTTAGGTCACTTGACCATTTAACATCCTACTACTATCATACCACCCGCTTTCCCTTATTATTCTCTCTTCTCTTTCTCTTTTTTGTTCTTCGTCTTCTTCCTTTCCACTACCTCCTTCCTTAATTTACTACTATTGCTGTTTAAAATAACACCTACGCGAATATTATTAACAATACATTCAAAAGCGATGTCTCAAGAATTCAATCACTACTACCATCCACAAGTCACTTTCAGGGCACTTGACCATTTAGCATCCTACTACTATCATAGCACTCCTGCATTATTCTTCTTCTTCTTCTTCTTCTTCTTCTTCTTCTTCTTCTTCTACTTCTTCTTCTTCTTCTTCTTCTTCTTCTCTGCCAAGAATTCACAACGACTTCGAATCCACAAGAGTAAACAAGAGAGACAGAGACAGGCAGAAACAAGGAAAATGCCCGTTGTATTTGAATACTATGCAAATATTCTTTTAAAAACTTTTCATTTAATTTTTCCAAAATTTGATTGTTTTCCATGCTTACTGCTGAAAAAGTCTCAATGACTGAAACCGGTACTGAAATGTTTTTATAAAATTATTTTAGCATTTTCTAATTTTACTTTTTTCCCATATATATCAACTCGTGTGTTTCGTTTTGACCTTATATATATATATATATATATATATATATATATATATATATATATATATATATATATATATATATATATATATAAAGGTAAGATGCAAGGGTCAAGGTGTAGGAAGTTAGTAAGCTTGGAACAGTCAGAAGAACAGTCATTAGTGGCTTATTAGCGTAAAAGATTTTAAATTGTTCCAAAATCGAAATTCGATAAGCTGAAAATAGTTATTTCGTAAGTCACAGTTGGCAACTGGGCTGGTTGTGTATGCGAATAAAAATCCAAATTTAGGGAATGGAGTAGATAAAATCCAGGCTACATTTGTTTCATAGCCAGCAGAACCTCGGAAGAAGTAATTAACCGGTTATCTAGCCAGTCGTCAAGCCAATGACACCTTAGGCAAATGAAGTTACGTTGTCATCAAGGGATCTGATGTTATCTCGTAGGGCATTTGATCGAAAATGCGTTGAAAGCACTGAGTTACCTCAACCTAAATTCACAAAGACATTTCCCTAGCCAGCTTCAATAATACCAAATTTTCCTCTTACTTTTTCCCTCTCTTTTTCTTTATTCATATTCTTATTCGTTTCCTTAACAAATTTAGATATTTACTCACTTGAATATATTATTTTTTCAGAAACATGTTTAATTTTTGTTCTCACACATTGTACTTTCCACGCATTTTCGATCAAATCTCCTGCAAGCTAACATGGGATCCTTAGAGGTTTTGCAAGAAATCACTGTTCTCGTCAATGAAATATTCTCTTCTTCATGGATATTAGACAAAATTTGTATTTTCTCGTTACAGGATGAAGTATCTGATAAAAGATGTGAAGGATTCCAAGCTGGATTATTTGATAAATTTGTCAAGAAAAGCTTGGACCATTTGGATACTATATATAATCCTAGTAACAACTCTGGCTTTTGTGGCTAATTTTGTCACCATTAATGGAACTTTTATATTTGATGATCGCGAGGCCTTAGTGAAAAATGCAGATGTCAACAATCTAAGAACACCGATAACAAGTGTGTTCGTTCATGATTTTTGGGGCAAGAATATCTCTTCTCCCGAAAGTCATAAATCTTATCGACCAATTACCATTATTGCATTAAGGTAAGTCATCTCTTATCTTTTATATAGTTTATGAAAATCAGATACCTTATCAAATATATTTTTGACGAAATTTAAATACCATTGCATTATTCATTTGTTTTTCGTCCATATTTGCTGGGTTACGAATTTTGGAATGGAAATAAAATTCAAAGACTCGTACATACATAAGGAAGCACATATCTTTTCCATATAAAATAGTATATCACTAAGAGATTATTCATGATATGGAGAAAGAGGTATAAATTTGAACCATAGGAATCTACTGAGAAATTGACAAAAATAATATCTTGATCTGAAATATATATTTATTTCTTTATTACCCACAGGGGGCTAGACATAGAGAGGACAAACAAGGACAGACAGAGGGATTAAATCGATTACATCGACCCCAGTGTGTAACTAGTACTTATTTAATCGACCCTGAAAGGTAAAGTCGACCTCGGCGAAATTTGAACTCAGGGCAGACGAAATACCTATTTCTTTACTGCCCACAAGGGGCTACACACAGAGGGGACAAACAAGGACAGACAAACGGATTAAGTCGATTATATCGACCCCAGTGCGTAACTGGTACGTAACTGGCACTTAATTTATCGACCCCGAAAGGATGAAAGGCAAAGTCGACCAGACGAAATACCGCTTAGTATTTCGCCTGGTGTGCTAACGATTCTGCCAGCTCGCTGCCATTCTGGAATATATATTTTAAAACTATCTGATCAGTAGAGAAATCATATAAATTAGATATGTTATTCATTAAGTTTGTATTGTGGAACATTAAAAAAAAATTATAGCTAAATGATATATTGAAATATAGCCGCGTGTCAAAACCTATATTGATTTAATCTATAGTAAAAAAATGATAAAGTTTAAGGAAGAAGGAAACCAGTCACGAACGAGAATGAAAACGTTTTGAAACGCTGGTACTTGTCAGAGGGCGCATTCGATCTCTGTATTAGCACTTCCATGCTTCTTCAAATTTGTCCCTGTTCTCCCGGGTCAATATATATTTGCTGTGTGTAATGGCATTTTCGTTGTATAATTCTGCAAAGTACTTTGATGATTGCTTCTTATTTTAATGTACCTTGGTTGTCATTGTTATTTTTCGTGACAGTCGATGCTTCATTCTTCGCCATTTCTGGTTTCACTTTATCCGCATAGGCCCAGGCGTTTATCCGCATAGGCCTAGGCTCTTATCCGCATAGGTCCACTCTTTATCAGCATAGGCCTACATGGTTCAAAGTAGGTGGAAAGGTGAATAGTGTGAAAGATGGTTGAATAGATATGTAACTTTGGATAGGTAGAGAGATAGATAAGTGGATAGTTGTGAAGGTAACTAGATACATAGATATATAGAGATACAAATATACAATTGTTGATAAATAGATACAAAGGAAGACATACTGTTGAATAGAGTCATGGCAGGATTTGGGTGGCATGTGTTGTGTCAGAAACTTGTTAGATGTGCACTGTTGAATCAGTGGTAATATTTCAAAAAATACTGTTAAGCCTTGGGAGAGACATTATTTAATACATAATGCCTCTCCCAAGATTTAATAGTATTTCTTTCAACACACGTATTCACATCAAGTATCTTGCACACCAAATACACATACGAAATTGCAAAAAATATTATTTATAATTTTAGAACTTCATTTGGAAGAAAAAATAATGCTTCCTTCTTGAATCGGTTTGCTGATGTAAGCTATTCCATCATATCAGAATTACGTGGATTTTCCAAGATACAGTTCTATTATTTCATTAGGTACATGTTCTAAAAGACAAGCTTTGATGTGTGCAACAAACATTTTAGATTTCGAATTTGACTTCGTATATTTTTATATTTAGATCACAACGCATCTGCATTGTACACAGATTTCGTCATACTAGTCTTTAGCAATATATTACAGATACAGTAGTTCTTTTTAGAAGTAACACAAGACCACACAAATTCGGTAAAGGTATAGTCAACTAAAACAATTCTAATACTTCACCAGTACTTCATCAACATAGGAAGACTGAGTACTCTTAGGACTCTGCCTGTCGTCTCTTATACGCACACTATATTAACACCATAAATTTAATGCGATATATAGTAAATCAAATCTGATATGTACGGCTTCGAAACAGTTGGTTATCTCTACTCAAAGATATACTACACTACTGAATCGAGATAACAAAAAGTTATTCAGACATTGTTGAATTTTGGAATAGTTACCAGTTTGTATAAATTCTGTATAAATGTTTAAAATAATTTTATAACTTTACTATTAATATTTTTAATATCCTATAATTTCTAGCTTTAGTAATACAATCTTAGATGGCTTAATTCAAATATATTCATTCCTAACATGGAACATTCAGATCAGATATCTTTAATGCTTCAATAGTTTCAATTTATTTCAGGAAATTCCTTTAGTTAATTTCTTTTGACCCAAATATCCTCAGTTTCTTAGTAATTTCCTCGTTTTCATCTAAATGTTATAACTTCCGACATTATATGTATAAATCAAGTATTAATTATATTTACTAAATTCCAAATAAAAAGACTATTTTGTCATATAATTGCATAACACTTGTTCTGCAACATTAATATTTCTTAAAGGCTGTGACCTGGCAGACTCGTTAGCGCCGGGCAAATAATTGGCATTTCGTCCGTCTTTACGTTCAAATTCCGCCGTGGTCGACTTTGCTTTTCATCCTTCTAGAGTAGATTAAATGAGTTCCAGTTTAGCACTGGAGTTGATTTTATCGATTTAATCTGCCCTTCGAAATTACTGTAGTCATTCCATAAACTTCGTTAAAATGAGTATTACAATCCCAAGAAGAAAATTATTATATTCTGAGGTATATACACATAGATCCACTCATACATACACAAGCTGTCTGTCTGCCTGTTTGTCTGTCTCTCTTTCAATATATATATATCATAAGTAAAGAGTGTAGTTGTGGGCATTACGTATATTCTATGGTATTTAGTTGCTTCAACAACTTGTATGCGACTTGTCAATCATCATGTTTATAGACACATTGATAATAACTATTTAGTCTTGCACATTATGTACTACATTTTACATACTAACATCAGGAGTCATTTAATTTATAACCGATAGGTGTAATATTCATCGAACTGTTATGATTAAATGATTATTAGTCTTATTTTTTTCGAACTTCAATGTACGTAACTACAAATAAATAGTATGCAAATAAAGATTATGTGATTTTATATACGAGCCTGACCCGAAATAAATACCTATTTGTCGCTTGTATTCAGCTTTTATAATATCAGAAAGTGGACAGCCTAATAAACTTGGTGTTCATTCCGGACTACAATAAAAACAATATACGCTAACGATTCACTAGTTAATTGTAAGAGAATCATGCTGCTTATAATACTAAATTGTGCCTAATTCTAGTTTCTTGATGGTAAGTGTTCTAACGTTATATAAATGGTAGATCAATCAGATATCCAAATAAAATATTCAGTCATGAATAGTTACATAACGTTCAATTATTGGAGCCCTGTTAGCAGAGTCGAAATAACAAATATGATTTACTGAAATCAATAGGATACATGCGATCAAACACATTTGACTTGTAACAACTAATTACTATCATGTAATTAAGGATGAAAAGCTATGAGCTATGTCTGCATAAAATGATTTAAGACAAACAAAATATAAATTAATGCATTTATCTCACAACTATTGGCAATGAATCAAAAGCGTTGTTTAACATGGACACGTCATTGAGTATTAAGAAAGAACGCTCTACAGTAATCGTGATAGCGAAATGGTTTATTCCAGGTTGAAGCCAAGCAATTTCCGAATTATTACTAATACAAGAACAGATATGACAAATCTTATCTGCAATTATAAATTTGTAGGCGTGTCTCTATAAGAAAACTATAATTTGTGTGAATCATTTATACCAGGTTTTCAATAATTGCTTTTAATGCAAATCAAAAGTCATCAAGTAAACGGCTATGACACAGTGTTTTGTAAGTTGTTTTATATCGTGTATGAGCAAGTTACTATTCAAAACAAATTCTTTCAATTTCAGGCTACAGCATCATTTATTTGGGTCTCTAAATCCCAAAAGCTTTCATAAATTTAATATTGGACTCCACGTTCTAAACTCCTTAATGTGCCTAGGCGTAACAGCCACAATTTGGGGAAAGACGGAGAAGTATAAAGAAGGAATTTTACTTGCTTCTTCCCTTTTTGCTGTGCATCCAATTCACACGGAAACAGTAAGTATATTTATAAATTAAATGACAATTTACTATAATCTATCCATACACTCTTTCGGGAGCGGGATATTTGAACTATTTGAAAATATTTTAATACATTTTATGTACATAGACACATGCATACTCACAAATATACATAACTTAATTTGCCAAAATACCTTTAAAAAAACGCATAAAATATGTCTGAGAAAAAATCTCATTATGTTGTTTCAATATATGCTACATGTTTTATATTTTTCTTGTTTTCTTATGATTTATTCAACTTTTAATTAACTACTTCCCAACATTTGAACTGTATTTCCTGAATCATATGATAATTAGCAGGACATTTTGTAATCATAGATAGGAAGCAATATTGAATCATCAATGAATATAATCTTTGCTGAAGCTCATTTAATTCATATCCTTCGAGTATAGGTTGGAACACTGGTTGTCTATATTCTCTCATAAATGTTACATCCGAAATATGTAGACTTTACATCAAGACGGAGATCGTTTAAGTATTAAAAGGTGACAAAAACACTGCACAAAAGCGTATATAACTTTATTATCGCCATGATTTTGGTCTTTGTAATTGTAATTCGGCCTTGTACGAGGAGGTGCCCCAAAGTAACCGGAAACATTCTCTGTGGGACAAACCCGTTGTAGTTCAGGATTTGGCTCCTAGAGGCCAGTTGATGCGACCTTCAGAAATCAGTCTGCCGACTGGCGATGTCGGATGATGTACTGCTACGTGGAGCGTCTTTGTTTTGCAGTGCTTCTCCTCAGTTCGTCGATTTTTGCGATGGCTGCAACGAAGGAGCAGCGTGTTTTCGTTAAATTCGTTTTTCTACTGGGGAAAACGGTGGCCGAAACAGTCGACATTCTTCAAACAGGTTGCAAGGACGCTGCCATGAGCAAAACACAAGTTTACGAGTGGTTTTCACGCTTTAGGAATGGCCACTCGTCGCTTGAAGACCAACCTCGTTTAGGATGACTATCGACCTCTCGAACGAATGAGAACATGAAAATACGTTAACTGATATTGGAATACCGTCCAATAATAATAACTGACGAATTTATTGATATGACAAATGTGTCCTGGAATTCCTGCCGATGAATTTTGAGCGAGGAATTGCGAATAAAAAGAGTTGAAGCAAACTTTGTTCCTCGCTTGCTCAAGGAAGATCAAATGTAGTCACAACTGAATGCGTCTTGTAAAATGAAAGAACAGTTAGAAGTTGATCCGGACCTTTTTTCGAAGGTCATCACTGGTGACGAAAGACGAAAGCTGGTGCTACGGAGTTAGCTGATGTGGAAGAGGTGAAGAAATAAACAATGGAAGCATTAAAAGGCATCACTTTGCAAGAGTTCCAGCACTGCTTCGAAAAGTGGAAAATGCGCCTGGACCGATGCATTGCTTCAAATGGAGAATACTTTGAAGGCGATGAAAGTGTAAACATGTAAAACTAAGTGAATAAAATAATAGTGCAAAATTCCGGATTCGTTTGGGTACCCCCTCGTAATTTGAGGTAACTGCTACAAGTTTCTGAAGACCAGCGCTTGACTACGTAGCGATGTGATGATTTGTATGTAGTTACAAGAATACATATAAAGAATAAGAAATTCATTTACAATGCTATAGAGCTAAACGATGAATTACCTGTTTTCCTTCAGAAAAAGGAGAGAAGAGATAGATAGATAGATAGACAGACAGACAGATAGATAGATAGTTAGATAGATAGATAGATAGATAGATAGATAGATAGATAGATAGATAGATAGATAGATAGAGAGTTGGTCGCTGTTGGTACAACATTTATTATAGCGTTATTGTCATGCATGACTGACCAATCAGATCTATGACCCAAAGACACTTCAGCTATGTCCCCCCCGATTTTTCAGATACAGTTGTATTCTTGGATCACATGATTGAATGTGATGGCTTTAAAAGTGTAGGATTTTGGATTTGGAGAAAATTAGACTTTTATTTCTAGCGGAATAAGGGACATCATTGTCTTGAAAGAGGCTATTTTTGGCAAAGGGAGAAGAAACAGGTGCGAGAGGGAGATGAACAATACAGGTGAGGATTGATGAAGGCAAGAGGAAATTCTGACGGGGTAATGAGATGAGGTTGAAAGTGAGACTGTAGACGTGAGAGAAATCTGTAACAGTCATTTTATTTTCTAATCAATTCTTGATATTAAGTTAGGCTGTCAGATTGTTGAAACTTGTCTTTCCGTCATAAACTCTATGGAAACTGTGTACTAAGAGATGAAGCTAGTTAAAAAAAAATTAATAAACATATTTTGGTTTTCACAGAATAAGGAACTAATTTACGGTTTCATTTGTGACTTTTACTCTTCCCTGTATATCGAGTGTATATAGCATTCATATTTCCTGGATATATTTGTCTTTTATTTACGCCGAAATTACGAACCAAGCTCATATATACTCTGTACAGATGACACAGCAGTAGTGAATAATCGACTAGTAAAGAAAAAGTATAAAACCATTGTTGAATAATATACTGAAGTTTTGCATATAACGGAATGAATTCATAACTCTCTACAGGATTAGCAAATGCCTGTGCTGTTAGGAAGTTCTGAGAGGTTAGTTCTACTTCTCATTTACTGCAAACAGCTGCTCACTTCCATCTCAACTATTTCACTTTTTTGCTTTCTTTATTTTCCTTCCTGTCATTTTGTATGTTTGTTGGTATTCTTTATCTCTAATATCACCACAGCGTCTCTAATCCCCATTATTGCTTTAAAGATGTATAATTTAGTAACATAACTTGAAATAAGATTATCAATTTTGCATTTCTGAAAAAAATTTTTGTTTTTCTATTTACACGAGCAGAAGAAAATCATTCAGCGAATTTACAGTTAAAATAGTAAAAAAAAAAAAAACCCCCCAAAAAGTGGAAACAACACCAAAGAAAAGTAAAAAGAATAAATCTGAAGTGCATAGACATTTGTTGTAATTATTTTCATTTTGGATTATATTTTATTGCCGACTGAGTTTAAAATATCTTATTAAGTATTTGATAGTTTAATGATATTGATTTGGAAGGTGTCATCGATATTATTTCACGGGAAAAAATATTATATTCCCAAATGTTTAGAGATTTCTTAATCACATGAGGGCTGTCAACCATATATAATCTTTATTATATGAACGTCACTGAGAACAAATGAAATCTGACAAAGGATGTTATTGACAAGTTAATGGAAGAAATTCTTCTTCCATAGTTTTCGTTTTTTACATTAAACCCTTCAAATACATGTCTCTTTGTTTCTGTTTGTATCTCTGCCATTCACAATTCTCTGACTGTCCATGTTTTTCCCTCTCTTGTATATCCATCCACCTATCCATCCACACACACGCACACACATGCATATATGTATGTATGTATGTATGTATGTATGTATGTATGTATGTATGTATGTATGTATGTATGTTGTGTATATAACACATTATTCTGAAGCATATGTATATTGAATTCTAACACAACAGATTATTAGTGTCACTATGCTTAAGTGAAATATTAATATATATATATATATATATATATATATATATATATATATATATATATATATATATATATATATATATATATATATATATGTAAACTTAGATATGTTTCGACCACAGATTGGGGCAGGCCATGTCTAACTTAATAACACTGCCTCATAGGATTATCTAAATCCTTTTAAAGTCAAGTTTTGCTTATGGTCCATTCAAGTAGTGAGTTCTTGTTGAGTGAGTTCTATCCAGGTATGGGTGGCTTATCCAGTATTCCTTGAAAAAAATCTGTCCAGACTCCGTTTAAAGCTGATGGGATCCTTTTCCTCTTAGCAGGACAATGTTAAACAGAGCAGGGCCGGTTGAGGAAAACAAAATATGCCGCAGTGTACCTATATGTTGTGATTCTGAATTGGGCAGAGGACGTATGACCCGTGGTCCAAGCCTTGGATGAACCTTGAAACTAATATTCAGGTCGTTTGGGAAATGCTGGCGGTATATTCTCCACATCGTACAGATGATGTGCTGCTCGCGGCGGCGCTGGAGAGAGTAGAGCTTCAAAGCTTTAAGGCGGTCCCACTAACCGAGATCAGTCATGCCTTCAGTTCGTTTAGTGAGTGCCCTCTGGGGTGATTCAATAATCGAGATGTTTTGTTTTGTATGGGGAAACCACAAGGGGCAGCAGTATTCGAGGTGTGGCCGTACAAAGGAGGAGAAAAGTGTAATGATGACACCTCGTTCTTTGGATCGGAAGATTCTTAAGATCTGGGAGCTCATCCTACGAGCTATATTGACCTTATTGCTGATGTGGGCACTCCAATTGAGATTGTTATCAACAATTACACCCAGGTATCTGATATTATTAGATGCCGTGAGCGGTTCCCCTGAAGGAAGAGAGTATGGCTGTTTTAGTATAGACTTTCTTCCAAAATGCATCAGCTCAAATTTTCCCTCGTTCAGTTGCATTTTGTTTTTGTCTGCCCATTGACTCACAGCGTATAGATCAGTCTTCTTCATTGATGATTTGCTGGAGCTTAGTGTCATCAGCAAATATTTTCACTTTGCAGTGATTTACGACGCTGGAAAGGTCATCTATCTATATACATCTTTATCCTTTTATCGTTTTAATAGTTTCAGCCATTGAACTATGGTCATGCTGGAGCACCACCCTGAAAAACATTCGAGCTTATATATATATATATATATATATATATATATATATATATATATATATATATATATATATATATATATATTTGACAGGAAGGACAACAAAAGAAAGAAGACCTCGATATTATGTAAATAGAGGAATTTATCAGTAAAAATGTGTGACACTTATTCGGTAGCCATGATAAAAGTCTGTGTGTGTTTCAAGCCAGGGTGGTTTAGTATATAAATATAGGCGAATGTATGGATTGGTGCGCTTATGCGAACACTATAGACTTCTCTACTCCCTTACTTTTACCCCCTCCCCTTACTTAGCGATCTATAGCTCTTTTGTCTTAATAACGGTCAACCACACAGTAATTTACCTTTGTTTAACGGTCATTTTTTACAGGAATTTTCAATGGCCGAATAACTGAAGAGATGTTGGCGTGGGTTCCCACCTCGGCATCCGAAACTCGGAGTTTTATCGTGGCTACCGAATAAGTGTCACATATTTTTACAGATATATATATACATATGCGTATATTTTATACACACCCACATACACTCCACCATATATATATGTTGTCGTACACATTCGCTTGCTTTCTCCCAAAATATCTAGCGCTCTTAATAACTGGTGTCTTTCGACTAATAGAGATGAATCAAGTTGAGCTGGCGCGTATAGAGTGAAAGCTTTGAGGCAGGAACATAAGAGATGAGCATAAGAGATGAAAGTCATAAGACAGGAATATAAGAGATGCTTCGCGGCCGGCAGTCGAGCCAAGAAAGAAAGAACATGCATAGTTACGTTGAAGGAAAGGTGAGAGGTAGGAGCAGAGGGATTGAGGAATTAGGGAGAGGACGAGAAAGAGAGAAAATCAAAGGGACATAGAAAGGTACAAGGGAGATAAACGAGGAAAAGTAGGTAGATTAAAAAGGAGAACGCCAAGAAATGTAAGAAAGGGGGAACGAGTAAAAGAAAAGAGGACAGAAAGAAGTACGGGGGGAACTAAAAGAAAGAGTTGTACAGAATTTACTTACTTACAAGGTGAGCAAAAGTGTACATACGCCGCTATATGTATATATAATTTTAAAAAATGGAACAAGAACGCAACAGACGACAATAAGACACCCGGTCAAATAGACGATACAAAGACAGGAAAAATAACAAAGACGTGTCATTCGTGGCCTTCTCCCCTCAGTCAAGTTTCCAGATTATCCTTACAGTTTCGGTTGGTTACACTTGAGGCTGTAAGAGCAACAAATATTTTAGGAGAAAGCAAGCGAATGTGTACGATAACAGAGACAAAGAAAAAAACGAAAAAAGCGGAGAAAATATTACAAAATACAAACAAGAAAGTAACAGGTGTCTTTCAACTTTTAGAGACGAATCGAGTTGAGCTGGTATGTGTAGAGTAAAAGCCTTATATATATATATATATATATATATATATATATATATATATATATATATATATATATATATATATATATATATAAATATATGCATATATCCATACATATACATAGAGGCAGATATCTTGTTTGCATGTCAGTCAATTTCAATGATAGATGTTATAGTTTCTCAATCAATTGATCTACATAAATTCTGGATTATCCAAATCTCTAAGCTTTGATCTAACGGTAACCTATTTCTTCAGTGAAACGCGGTAAAATAAAACTATTTACAATAACAGAAGATGCCATTAATTGTTGGTAGGAAGCATATCTTTCAACAGATAGAGTGAGTCTTGAGGTTATAGTACATGACTTTAAACATTAATCAGTAAATAAAAAGAGATCTTCCAATGAATTTAGGGAAAGGAGAGCTGGCTCTCAGTATAAGGGAAATAAAAGGAACCAATTAGATGAACGCGTGCACACACACATACAGTCTATTAAACGTGTTTGAATGCTTGGGTAAATGTAGATGAGTGTGTATGTGTGTGAGTGTGTGTTTGTGTTTGTGTGTGTGTGTGTTTGTGTGTTTGTGTGTGTGCGTGTGTGTATGCATAACTTAGGATAACAGACGTGATCATAGTCACACACATACATACGTACAGACGCTGGCACACGTGCATAAAACACGTGCATAAAACATCTGAATTTTGTTCGCAAAATTTTGTTTCATATCTTCAGCCTTAAAAAATCATTGGCGCAGACGTGGCTATACGGTAAAATGATTGCTCCCTAACCACACGGTCCCAGATTCAGTCCTACTGCGTGTCACCTTGGTCAAGTATCTTCCATTATTGTTCGATCCCATCTACAACATTATGGGTATGTAATGCAGTAAATCATATTGAACCGGAGTTCATACTTGCATTAATTTTGAATTCATTCTTTCCCAGATGCACAGACATTTAAGCTTCAAAGAAGCAGGCAGACTGTGGCGAAGCGTTGCCTTACTTTGTGCTGTAGCTGATGAGGGAGGCTCAATGACTTCTACCGACTGAAACAGCCCGTAGCGAACTTCTTTATGCCAATTGAGACCGATGTTATAACACGTAATTGTTACCTCCTGTGTTCCATTCTTCTGTAAAAATGAAGCCATATCAACGTGGAAAGGATAGAAAGAGAAATAGATATAGAGAGGTGGGAGTGGGAAAAGTGCGAAAGTGATTGAGAAAGAGTATGAAGAACGTGTGAGGTTCTTTCTATGAGGATTATTGCTTACTTATTCGTCATGACCTTTCTCTTGACCTCATCGGTGTCACCCACAGGAAGCAAATGGGAGACCGCTGTACCAATTTGATTGTGGGATTTTCTAAAAAGCAAATGTTGAATATATGCCTTTTAATGCTTACAGGAGTATTCAAATGTTTGTGTCAGGGCTTGTTTGTCTTAGTTTCCTACTATTTCCAGCACTCCTACTATTTCCAGCACTCCTACTATTTCCAGCACTCCTACTATTTCCAGCACTCCTACTATTTCCAGAAAGCAAGAAGGCAATTAGGTTCATAATTGAAGTTCTCATGATGGCTATTAAGTTGTGATCCTGTTTCGGTTGCCTACAAGCCACATATGTGGCAAAGAAGAACACCGAGACCTTTGCACGTTCATCCTAAGTAGGGACACTAATTACTGCGCATTATTACTAAAGATATTAACAAGAAACAGTTTCTGGAGAGGCTAAGTACAGGGCTGCGGGGAACCTATGTTTCAACGTTGAAAGATCAAGGCATGAGGTTAAACAAAATGCAAATAACTCCACTGATACGCGGGATGCAATACACAGCAGCAAACTAACAACACTGATGTAGGCAGAGCCGAGTGGCTAACAAGGTCACTTCAAGATCACAAGACTTTGAGTTTGATTCGAAAACGTGTTACCTTGTGTGTATGCTTACAATCCGCTGACTATATCCAAGCCTTGTGAGACAAACTGGATAGGATGTAACTGCATGGATTACACCGTCGAGCTTTATCACATGTGAAGTCTTGTCACATATCCCTCGTAGATTCAGCCAGGTAATCACTTTAATGGTACTGGTACGAGTGTCTGTGGCGCTCTCAGCCATATTTATGTCAATTTTAAGAGTTTGTAGTTAAGTTGATCGGACAACTGAATATTCCTTCTTGAAACCGGCCGTAGATCCATTATACAGACCCCTCTCTCTCTCTCTCTCTCACACACACACTCACACACTATTCTTGTATGTGTGTGTGTGTGTGTGTGTGTGTGTGTGTGTGTGTGTCTCTTTCTTTCTCTTATATATGTGTATGTATGTTTGTGCTTACGCCCCGGTCTAAAGAACTGTCGTTGTTTATAATGAGTCGCTTTATGTATAGATGAATAAATGCGCCCTTTTAAAGCCTACCCAGGCTCATCGGCTCGGTTTCCCGGTTTCAATGGCGTATGTGTTCCCCAGCTGGACGGGACGCCACTCCATTGCAGCGTTACTCATTTTTGCTAGCTGAGTGGACCGGAGCAACGTGAAATGAAGTGTTTTGCTCAAGAACACAACGCGTCGCTCGGTCCAGGAATCGAAACCATATCACGATCATGATCATGATGCTGACACCCTATCCACTAAGCCACGCGCCTCCACTCGTCGCTTTATGTACCATACTTTAAAGTAAGACAAATAATAATACTTGTTTTAATCATTGAACAGCGGCCATGCTGGGGCAGCAGCACTTATGCTTTTTTAAGCGTGATACGTATTCTATCGGTTTCTTTAGGCAAATCGCAATATTTCGGGGACTCAAACAAACCAACGCCGGTTGTGAAGCGGTGGAGTGAGATAGAACATATAGACACACATATAGGTACACACACGCACACACACACACACACACACACACACACACACACACACATACACACACACACACATTTCAGTTTCCATCTACCAACTCCACTGACAAGCCTTGGGCGGCCCGTGTAGAAGACACTTGTCCATGCAGTAGAAGACACTTGTCATGCAGTATTACTGAACCCGGAACCATGTAGTTTGGAGGCGAACTTCTTACCATACAGCCACGCCTGCGCCTGATATTAGCAGACTAAAACAACTACAATGATTGATCTGTTTAACTAAAAGCTTTGAAGGTATTGCTTCATTATGGCCGTAGTCCAATGGCTGAAACCAGTAAAAATGAAAGAATAAACGATAATTCAGAAGAAGGAAGATTGAGTGAATAACTCGGTATCTATTAGTAAATGCTGGTAGGTGGAGATATGTTGCTAGCAACTTTGAGATAGAACAAATAACGTTTGATAAATGTAAAAATATCGTTAGTTCACAGGAAGCAGTTAAAATACACAATGCCTCAATGGATATTTTGTACGAGAAACAAACCTGAAAACATAATGTCTTATGAAAATAGCAGCCCAGTCTTCACTATCAAATCAGACTGCACCGTTTTAAATATAGAAAACATTCGATAATGCAATCTTTGTCTTACTAGTTTCAGAGTACGAAATAGGATGGTGAAGGGAGAATACCTTAGGGATAAACAATAAAAACATTCAAAGCTTCTTGGATGAGGTCACACGATCTTTTTATTGGATATAAGGATAACATAGATGATGGTGATGATAACGATAATAATGATGAGGAAGACGAGGAAGTCGATGACTATGATCAACATTACCATGATAATGATGACGATGATGATGATGATGATGATGATGATGATGATGATGATGATGATGATGATGATGATGATGATGATGTTTATGTTGAGAGGGTGACGGGAGTAGTAGTGCTAGAAGAGAAGATGGTAGTTAGTCAGGAGCAAATAGCAGGCTGTTGATGATGAAATGGCAAACAATACCATTGACATTGTGACTGGTTTATATATAAACGTAACTTGTGGCTAGAATTATTGACCAGTTTATTGACCGATGTTAAGTAGTTACTCTCTAAGGTTGCCCGTTCCAGCTTCATTGTATTTTTCCGTGTTCAGTATACCTAATCAATACTGACAGCCTCAATATATATAGAGCACAGAGAAATAAAAATAAAACAGCTTTTAAATGTGATTGTGACCTTGTTGAATTTTTCTGTCAGACTAGTTTAAAGTGAAGGACTATCTGGCAAAAGAATAAACTAATGCAAATGAGTATTTTTTATTGATTCGATTACTATATTGTACAGCGAACAGGTGAGTCTGAAGACTCTCCGTTAAGCATTGTAATATAGATGTAACTTTTGCTTTGTCAAAAGGGAATCGCTGTTGCATTTATAACTGTGTGCTACAGAAAGTCACTTTGGGATCATGTTTTTCAAAGTTTGATCTCACAGCACAGTATTTTGTGTAACAGTTTATTCGATAATTTCCTATTAACTATTATGATTGCTGACAAAAACTTTGAAGCAGCATATCGGCAATTCAGTTCATCTCTAACTCGGTTCATGTACGTGATAATGATAAGCCACAAAAGTGGAGAAACATCGATGTTCATCGCTCTAGGCTATGAGTTTCCAGGCTAAGGTTTCAGGTGTTTCAACACTAGGCGCTTTCAGAGAATAGGAACTTTGAGAGACTCATTCCCACCGAGTTGAACTGCAGCCTGTCGGTGAAAAAGCTAAGCGTATGCATTGACTATGTGTAGTCGATAATGTTTACCATATTAGCGCTGCCCCTACTTCATATTTGAATTTATTCTCATGTATTGATCGTCGTAGAATATCAGCAAATGGTTTTTACACTATTTGTATATAACCATAGACTGGCGATTCAGTTCATCTCCCATTGGGTTTAGGTATGTGATATTGATAAGCCACAAAAATAGCGAAACATTGATGTTAATCACTTCTGAATGGGATTTGGGGCAAGTTATCTCAACTGTCTAGGACTTTCACTCGTTTTCACACCAGGCGCGAACAAGCGGAACACATACATTGAATATATACCATCTCTCTCTCTCTCTCTCTCTCTCTCTCTCTCTCTCTCTCTATATATATATATATATATATATATATATATATATATATATATATATATATATATATGTATATATATAATGGATAATAAAACGAATGGTGTACACCTGGTAGCTTACTGGTAAAGCACGGTCACTTTCAGTAAATAAAAAGAGATCTTCCAATGAATTTAGGGAAAGGAGAGCTGGCTCTCAGTATAAGGGAAATAAAAGGAACCAATTAGATGAACGCGTGCACACACACATACAGTCTTATATATGTATATATATAATGGATAATAAAACGAATGGTGTACACCTGGTAGCTTACTGGTAAAGCACGGTCACTTTCAGAGTGATCATTAGGTAAATAACAAATGAAAGTTAGAAGATGGAATATACGAGAACATATTATTAATCACAACAATTGTTTCGACACATTTAACATCGACTCCTCTTGTGGGACACAAAAACTGGTTCAGGTGTATCCGGTGGTGCAGATGTATCACGTCGGATGATAAATAACTTTTAAAAACTCGTTAAAATGACTGTTCCATAATTCAACTTTCCGTTTTGTAGAGAGAAAAAAACAGCCAGACGGAGAAAAATTCTTCATATACATTGAAGATCCCGAAATAAAATTGCAGAAGACAATTTTTCTCTCTATTTTTCTCTCTACAACACAGATAGTTGAATTATGGGACAGCCATTTTAACGATTTTTAAAATTTATTTATCACTCGACGAGATATGTCTACACCACCGGATAATCCTGAACCAGTTTTTGTGTGTCCCACAAGAGAAGTCGATCCTAGATGTGTCGAAATAATTGTTGTGATTAATAATATGTTCTCGTATATTCCATCTTCTGTCTTTCATTTGTTATAAATATATACACATATACGCAGACATATATATGTATGTTTGTGTATGTATGTTTATATGTATGTATGTAGTATGCATGTATGTAATATATATATATAAATTTTCAGAATGAGATAAAAATCCAAGAGTGTGAAAGATTTTAGAACATTTATAAATAAGTCTTATAGCTGTTTCCGGGATATTTTATATATCCCTTCATCGAAGACGGTGTGAGAAAATGGTTAAGTAATAGTTATTTTAGATATGAAATATCCTTACATATCTCACGTGTATTTTCATTCCTCCACTTCACTCTCTGTTTCATATCTTATCTAAAAAAACTATTGCTTAACCATTTTCTCACACCGTCTTCGATGGAGGTATATACAAAATATCCCGGAAACAGTTGTAAGCCCTTCTATTTATAAATGTTCTAAAATCTTTCACAACCTTGGATTTTTATTTCATTCTGAAAATTTCTTTATATTTACACATGCTGATATATGACCTACATTGGACTCCTCATTCGCATAATCATCGAACCTGGAGCTTAACTATAGTCTAGCCATAGCACTTACTCAGCATTACCTGACACCTTTGGGTCTTATTGACCCCATTACCTCTCATCACCCCTCTCTCTCTTTCTCTCTCTCTCTCTCTTTCCGTCTCTCTCTCTCTTTCTCTCTCTCTTTCTCTCTCTGTCTGTCTGTCTCTCTCTCTCTCTTTTTCTCTCTGTCTGTCTGTCTGTCTGTCTGTCTCTCTCTTTTTCTCTCTCTCTCTCTATCTATATATATATATATATGTATATATATATATATATATATATATATATATATATATATATATATATATATATATATATATATATGCGTGTGTGTGTGTGTGTGTGTGTATAAATATAAAGGAACCTACAGAAGCGTCGAAATGTGTACTGTATGATACAAACAAGCAGACGATATTTTGTCGAACGCAGAAACGCCGTTAGAACATAAGTAATGGGAAAATTATCCTTTCAAGGTTAAAGAGTTGTCAACAAACAACCATGGGACTCGGGTCCACATCCCCCAATACCCCCGCTGAGAGCTTTACAATTAAACTAAACTGCTCGCTGACAATTTTTTTATCCGCCGATTTAGACGCATTATTTTTGCTGTTCTAACGGGCAATACTGCGCTGGAAAACTCTCATCTTGTTTGAATAGTACAATACACATGTCGATGCTTCTAATAAAAACAAATGTGAGTTTGTTTATATTTATACACACGAGGTTGTTCAATATTTATTTATTTAGCGTTTAAGTCGGCGGATGAAATTGTCAGTAGGTAGTTTAGCTGAATGATAAAGCACTCAGCTGGAGTCTTGAGGAATGTGGGTTTTGAGTCCCATGGTTGTTTTTGGACAACTTTTTCCGCCTATTAAGAGTAATTTACCCATTATTTCTACTGTTCTAGCACAACAATACTGCGTTCGAAAAAATATCTTGCTTATAGCGTACAATATGTATGCATATATATATATATATATATATATATATATATATATATATATATATATATATATATATATATATGTATGTATGTATGTATGTATATACATATACATATACATATATATACATATATGAAGTATCTGTATGTCTGTCTCTGTATGTATATGTACATATATATATATATATATATATATATATATATATATATATATATATATATATATATATATGTGTGTGTGTGTGTGTGTGTTGTGTGAGTGTGTGTGTGTGTGTGTGTGTGTATGTGTAACAACATATTTAGGGAGTAAACTATCTGGTATGACGACTTATTATTTTCAACCTCAAATGAACCGTAATCAAAGGCATTCCACCAGCTATAAACCGGCTTTTTTCTTATGACTAGGAATCACAGAACCACATTATCATAGACACTGAGATGTGATTTGAGGGAGATTTGTTTAGACGATCGACTGAACACATATAGGTGGCTCATTAGCCTGGAATAGTTGTGCGCAATATTAGGGTAAGCACTTGTGTTGAGAACGCTGCTGTACTTCGTCTCTGAGTGGAGGAGTCGGTGTCTCACCAGAACGTGAAGCAGCTCTGTAGGCTTTTCGGCCCGTTGCAACGGGACTCCAGAGCTGCCTAGGATCACTCACCGATACAGGCAGCAAAGCTCTCACACAGCAGCACGAGCGTTGTCGAGTCATATATTGTGACTCTTGGCCAGATGTATTAGCGAGGAGTGGACTATCGCTTGAACGGGATATATAAATAAAGTAGTATACATATTATAAATTTGACGCTGAAAACAATATTTAATATCGTTTGAAATAATTCAGTCAGCATTTATCATTGACCATGAATAATACCGTGCATTTTTCGGTTTCAGTTTAGCAAATAAATAGCGTCTGGAAAGGTTATGAAGTGTTAGAAAAATCGTCGATAACTTAAGAATATGTTGACAATAATGAATATACATTTAAACTGAATTAAATTCGCAAATGACTGATTAATGATAAATGAGTGATAATCCCTTGCAGCACTAGACATTACATTTATCACACTTTCTAGCGAATACAGAACACAATTCTTTGTCCAAGGAATATTTCATTTAAAACAACAACACAAAATCAAATACGCAATGTACCAGTCTGCTTATCTGTCTGTTTGAATGCATGAATTTATATCTCTCCTTTTCTCTCTCATCCTCTCTCTTTCCCCCCTTTCTCTCTCTCTCTCTCTCTCCCTCTCTCTCTCTCTCTATATATATATATATATATATATATATATATATAGGTGAGAAAGTTATATATATTTATATTTACACACACATATATACACAAATTTATGTAACTGTTGTAGTCCAGTGCAGAAGCAAGATATTGTATGCATACATACATACATGCATGCATGCATACATACATACACGCATACATACATGTATTTATATATATGCATATATATATATATATATATATATATATATATATATATGTGTGTGTGTGTGTGTGTGTGTGTGTGTATTTATGCTAGTACATTATAAGTCATTAATAGTGCATTTTAAAAAAATGTTATATAAAGTTACATTATTGGCAACCGCATAGCCTTCCGGGTAAAACATAAAAATGCAAGTCCAAAACTGATAGTTAGACGTTCATGTGCTATAAGAAGCTTAGTTGCTGGAATATTTTGATTTAATCGCGTATAGAGCATCGTGGTACCTTTTAATCATTAGGTGCTCTACGTCGATAATAACTGATCTAAGCAGTTCCAGTTAAGAGGATAGTCGTTAGGACTTGTACAGTAGCACTGTAAAGATTTTCGGGATAGATAAGGTATATAGTTTTCATTAAACAAGGTGGAGAATGTAGTAATCAAAATGTTGTAATCCTAATTCTATCTTACAACGACTCATCATTTTAGCGAATGTACAATAAATGCTAGCGTTCCTAACATAAGAGAAAATATAGGATAATATTGATATCATGATTTATCTAGAATGCATGTGAGCAATATTGTAAAATGCAGGTATTACATTGATTATAGCATATTATTGTAGAATGAAATAACACTAAAACGAATTGGGATCCAATAGTAATGGGCATGCAGTTTCATACGGATTTATTGAGCGTTTAGTGGTTGGACTAAGTTAATATTGATGATTACTTCTGTTAATAATACGATTATGTTGAGCGTTCGTTCAAGCGAACATTTATGCACGAGAGACTTGGCTTGCTGACTGTCTGAATCATCATCATCGAAATAATCGATGAAGGCATGTACATTCGTACATACATACATACATACATATATACAAACATACGTACATACATACATATGTGTGCGTGTGCATGTGTGATGGGCGTGCGTGTGGTAGTGTTGGTGGTGGTGGTGGTGGTGTGTGTGTGTGTGTATGTGTGAAAAACAGGCCATGTAAATTATATGTCAAAGGAAGAAGCATTCAGTATAAAAAAAAATAAGATCAAGAGTTAAAATATATGTTTGTAAAACTTGTTATAATCCATCAAGTTATACTAAAGTGGAGAAGGAAAAAAAGACATATACAGCAATCTTGAGTGCGATAAATGGCAATATCCATACGTTTGTATGTATATATTACATATAATCTATACGTAATATGTATACATGTGTATGTTTGCATTATTTTCTAATCAGTCCTCCTGCGTATTTTTGAATACGTTTTAGTTTCAGTTAATATTCCTACTTGATATAGTAATACAGAAAATACCGAAAATCGACTCCTTTGTTCAGTATATATTTATATAACCAACATCTAAATTTCTAAACGTTTGTAAATTGCAGAGATTGAGTGTTTTGATGTGAATGTAATAGTGTGACACAGGTCAACTTTGGCTCCACAGACGTCGAAGGAAAGTCATTCTTTTCTTTATTATTGCTTCATTTGTAAGAATATATATAACCACATTATTATATATATATATATATATATATATATATATATATATATATATAAAGGCAAATATGTCAATAACATTATGCTATTGCTTGCACCATATCAGCTTTGTTGGATAAAACACAATTGTTTGTAATTAGGCACAACACCCAGTAATTTTGAAGGGAAGGGGTTTAGTCGATTACGCAGACCTCAGTACTGAACTACTACTTTTTATCGACGTCGAAAGGATGAAAGGGAAAAGTAACTTCGATGGTATTTGAACTAAGAATGTTAAAAGCTGGGACAAATTCCACAAGACACTTTGTCTGTGATCTAACCGTCTTGCTAATCCTCCGTCCTTCTGACAAAATGTATTAATGAAGATATTCTTGCTATGAACATATTGTTATTCACAAGAGCGTAAGATGTTATCTGACAGATTTTTGTCTGCATTTCGTTGGAGTTGGGTGGGAACTGCGTAGAGGTTTCTCTGTGATACGTAAACCAACTTTAAATCTTAAATGTATTATCATTTTTTAGAGTACAGTAATGCGTTTCAGTCAACCACAAAAATGAGATTCCAGTGGAAAATCATGAACTTTGTGATGTGGCTGATTAGCAGAATCATTAGATATCGGTCACATAATATTATGCTGTTTAAATAGTTCTCTTTACGCTTCGAGTTCAAACCTTGCCGGAATTGAAACTCTTTTAATCCTTTCGGACTCAATAGAATAAATACTGGGTGGTATAATCAATAGTTTTTTTTGGTAATATTTGTGAGGAGAATTTTGAAATTAATATTATATAATATTATATTACATAAAATGATCAAAGCACAAAATATTAGTTTGACAATCTACCGGTCTGACATATTTTCATATATTTTCTAATATTATTTGCCTCTGGTTGAGATTTTGTTAATAACAACAGTTACAAAAATTGAATTATTTCTGTTTAGTCCCTAAGAATTTGGTGCAGTTCTTGGTAGATTAAAATAGACATTCTTTGCTAACGAAAATTTAGTACTGTTCAGTCGTGTCATACATCAGAAAAGATTACCACCTTACCACCACGTGGTTCTGGTGCAATCTGATGGCATAGGGACTTTGGGTGTGTGCCTTCTAATATACCGTAAGACTCAGCAATACTTTTCGAAATTGATATGTAGAAACAATGGATAAATTCCAAGTATAAATGTGTGTGTGAGTGCGGGCATTTATATATGCTGAGGATGGATTTGTGAGTGAGTGGGTGAATCTGCAGTTGTGTCTCCTAGTGACAACTAACGCGTTATGCTGTATCCGGTTTTGTAAAAACAGTAAAGCATAGCCATCCGATAAACAATCGATGAATTAAGTTCCACACTAAAGTAAATACTAGGATCGATATATTTCGCAAAAAATACTTGAAGGTTGATGGTGAACAACACAACCAGAATCGGATGAATGAAATTAGTAGAAGAATAAAAGGAGAAGCATGCACACACACACACTCACACAATCGTGCACACACGGACAGGCTCGTAAACATGCACGCACACACGTGCACGCAGACACACATATGTATATTTTATATTTGTATAAATATATGTATATATGTGGATGTGTTTGTGTGTACAGAGACAATTTCTCGACACTGCTATATTAGTCCGGATAGAATATATATGTATATATATGCATACATATACATAATTTCATTACCATACACACACACGCACACACACACACACACACACACACACACACATATATATATATATATATCTGTATATCAATATATGCATATATATATATATATATATATATATGTACTTATAAATGTATATATACATATATATATATAAGTTTATATATATATATATATATATGTATGTTTGTTTGTGTGTCTGTGTTTGACCCCCCAACATCGCTTGACAACCGATGCTGGTGTGTTTACGTCCCCGTAACTTAGCGGTTGGGCAAAAAGAGACGATAGAATAGGTACTAGGCTTACAAAGAATAAGTCCTGGTGTCGATTTGCTCGACTAAAGGCGGTGCTCCAGCATGGCCACAGTCAAATGACTGAAACAAGTAAAAGAGTATAAGAGTATACATATATGTAGACATATATATGTATATACACATATATATATATATGTATGTATATATACATATATATATATTTACATATATATGTATATATGTATACATATATATGTATATATATACATATATATATATGTATATATATATAAATGTATACATATACATATATATTTATATATATACATATATATTTATATATATACGTATATATGTACATATATATGTATATATATATATGCATATATATGTATATATATGTGTATATTTATATATATATATACATGTATATATATATACATATGTGTATATACATATATAGATGTGTGTATATATATATACATACATACATACGAGTGTGTGTTTTTGTGTGCAAGTGCAAATACACAGTAACTTGGTATTTCTGGTTTAATGCGGATTGTAGACCTTTAATAGATATTCTTTTGCTTTTTGTCATTCTAGATGTTCTTATTTAATTTGGAAAAATGGTAATATTTTGAAGAAGTACAGAAACCCATATTTCCTCAATACGATATTCTTTTATCGAGAAATTCCTGTATTTGTTACTGCTTGTATCCTGTTCTGTTGCTTATTTACGATGACTCACTCCATTAACCTTGGTTTCACATATATATATATGTGAAATTTGTTTACAGGTTTTCTATGTGAATGAGGGATTAAGTTAGACCGGAATAATTAATAACAAAAGTGTTGTAGAATAAAGCAAGTAATTTAATCAGAAAACATAAAACTTTGGTCTGTTCCCACAACATCTCTGGATTATATCTCGATTCGTTCATGATCGCATGTGATCTATGAAAGATCTACGAAATTCAATTTTCAGACAATAATATATTTTTATTGTTGATAGGTACAGAGGTAGGTGTGTAGTATGAAGTTTGCTTCCGAACCATATGGTTCCACAGTCAGTCCCATTCCGTGACAACATAGGCAAGTGTCTTCTAATCTACCTCTGAGCCGACCAAGTCCCTGTGAGTGGATTTGTCAAACGGAAACTGACCACGTGACATCGGTGGTCACAATGCATTTTGCATCATTTTAGCTTTCGAATGACGCCACCTCGCTTGCTAGGCGAGCAAGCCAACAATCTCCCCTGATCAAAAGGAGGAATGGAGCAGCGTGAAATGAAGTGTTTTCCTGAAGAATACAACGCGCCGCCCGGTCTAGGAATCGAACCCATGAGCTAGCAGTTGTGAGGGAAACAGCCTAACCACTAGGCTAGATATTCTTTTGCGTTTTGTCATTCTAGATGTTCTTATTTAATCTGGAAAAATGGTAATATTTTGAAGAAATACAGAAACCCATATTTCCTCAATACGATATTCTTTTATCGAGGAATTCCTGTATTTGTTACTGCTTGTATCCTGTTCTGTTGCTTATTTACCATGACTCACTCCATTAACTTTGGTTCTGCTTGACGGATATTGTTCTAATTATCTTGTAGAATTTAATGCTGTGATTTCATTCGTTTCGTATTTCATATCTGAAATAACCTGGATTTATTTATCATTCTTGAAGTTTTATATTTCTCTTTATTCAATAAAAACACACGCCCGGCTACAACTGGGGAAATGCCTTTTAAGTTTCTTGCCAGTTCGCCACGCACGCACTATAGAGACAATCTAAATTAACTGCACCACACAACACATACTCATGCGCACAGCACACACGCACACAACACACACGCGTGCACACAACACACATTCACGCACAAATCAAGCTGAGAAAGCATTACAGACCAATAAAAACCAACCAATCACTTTGGGCAAGTTTCTTCTATAGCTTGGAGCCAATCAATACCTTGTGACTGGATTTGGTAGACGGGGACTGAAAGAAGCTCGTTATATATATATATATGTATATATATATATATATATGAATGTGTTTGTGCACGCGCGTGCTCTTTTTGTGCATGTTTATCTTTTTCTTTGCCACCCCCCACCTATCGCTCGACAACTGGTTTTGGTGTGTTTATATTCTCGCAATCAAGCGGTCTGGCAAAAGAGCGCAATAGAATAAGTTCCAGACTTAACAAAAATAAGTAGTGGGGTCGATTCACTCGACTAAAAATTCTTCAAGGTGGTGCCCCCCAGTATGGCCGCAGTCTAATGACTGAAGCAAGTAAAAGGTAAAAGAAAACAAAAGATAAATACTTCGCACTAGTTGCAAGTAAACACCACTCGTTGATATTTGATATAGAAAAATGAGGATAAAAATGGCGTAATAATGTCAATATCAGTCTCATCGTTCATGGGTATAAGGAAGTGTCTTCAACATGCATGGACTCCATTACACTTGAAATAGATGATACCGTTTAGGATTGGAAACGATGAGGATGGATTTCTCCTGTAAGGAATTTATGTGAAATTCTAAAATATACAAAATATAAACTAAATATAAAGAAGAAACTATTACACACACATATACGTGCATGTTTATGTGTACACACACTCGCGCGTACATAAATATATATGAGAGAGAAAAGAAGAGAGAGCATGTGTGTATGTATTTGTAGACTGTTAAATTCAAGCATCTTTATCTCTGCCTTGAATTTATCTGGTCAAGTTAGGGGCAGTTACTCTTGATATCTCTAAGGCGTTTGATAGGGTTTGGTATGTTGGATTTCTATGGAAGCTCCAATCCTTTGGTGTGTTATGTTTCCTTTATGACTCGTTGAGTATATCTTAAATATATATATATATATATATATAGATATATATCATGTTCTTAAGAACGAAATGCCCGATTTTAACTGAAAGTTTATTTTACTTTATCTCAACAAAGAGCAATGCAGTTAATCATCGGTAGCTTATTTATGCCGGCAGTGAAGAATTCTGGAGTGCAAGAGGTAATGAAATCACGAAAGACTGTTTGTGCATCTTCTTCAGATTTGAAGGTTTTTTCTTGCAAAGAGTTTTCCTTGCAAAAAAACGTGATAGTCAGTTGGTGCAAAGTCTTGTGAATACGGTAGATGACAAAGTACTTCCAAGTTCAGTTCCTGTAACTTGACTAGCATTCTTTGTGCAATATGTGATCGACCATCGTCTTGCAAGAGAATTGGCCTGTCTCTATCGACCAATCTATGTTACTTAATTGCAAGTTCACTCATCATTTCATCCAATTGGTTAATGTGTACATCCGCTATAATTGACTTCTCAGGACTCATGAAGCTGTTGTGGATGACACCAGCGCTGGATTACCAAATCCATCTTAACCAACGACTGTGCAGAACGGTTGCTATTGTTGAAAAGAATCTATTTTTCATCACACGTAACAGTACGATGCAAAAATGGTTCGCTTTTATGCCCTGACAGCCAAGAACAGTAACTTTCAAGACGACGTGTCATTTGATACTCGTTGAGTTTGTCTGGTACCCACTCGTCTAGCTTCTTTTCCTAGCCGATACAGCTGGAATCGAAACATCAAACCTTGTTGCTAACTCACTGGTAGTTTGAGATATATCCGCTTCCATTAATTTCCAGCTCATCATTATCTACCTTGGTCACAGATCTACTACGGGACTGATTTTAAAGAGTCAAGCTACCAGACCGGAACTTCTCACACCATCGGATTACAGTGCGCTCAATCGCCACATCTTCACCAAACACCTCATTGATGTTTCGAGGTGTCTGGGGTGCATTGGTTCCACGACGGAACTCATATTCATAAACAACACAAGTTTTTGATCAATCCGTGGGTCCACAAAATTGATTTACAAGAGGTAATTCACAACATAATCAGACACCAGCAATTGCATTTCGGAAAGTGATGATGTAACTCTTCAATGTTTTAAAACAAAGAATTGTCAGGATAAAACATTAAAGCTAACGACTGTCATATTTGGAGCATAAGAAATTCGGACATTTCATTCATAATGGCTTCACACACATACACACACACACACACACATACTTACTTTTCTACTCTAGGCACAAAGCTCGGACTTTTGCGGGAAGGGGTCAGTCGATTAGTTCGACCCCAGTACGCAACTGGTACTTAATTTATCGACCCCGAAAGGATTAAAGGCAAAGTCGACCTCGGTGGAATTTGAACTCAGAACTTAAAGACAGACAAAATAGCGCTAAGCATTTCGCTCGGCATGCTAACGTTTCTGCTGGCTTGCCGCCTCACACACACACATATATACGACAGGTTTTTGTCTACCAAATCCATTTACAGGGATTTGGTCGGCGTAGAACCATTCGATTGCGAAGTAAACTTCTATCAACAAAGGGCGCCTATATTTATACAATCCCATCACACGCACAGACTCACACGCGCGCTCACACGCACACACATAACACTTATACAAACATACACACACACACACTCATATAAACAAACAGGCATCGATTTTCAAATGGTGGTGGGGACAAAATACATACCAAGGATACGCACACATAGATACACACACAGATGCAGACAGATACAGACAGACACAGACACACACATATATGCCCATGTTTGCATGTGCAGCTGTCTCGATAGGTGTGTGCGCAAATGTATAAACCCGTAGGCATGCACATACATATCTTTCCACGCAATTTCACATTTATAACGGCAAATCGTTTTTCTCCCATTGATACGGGATAATCTGATTACGTTAACACATGACATGCATAGTTTACACCAACAATATTATGATGAAGTGTTTAGGGAAAAATAGTAAATAAAAAAAAAATCTTTAAAAACGTTTCCGGTGTTAAAAATAAGGCAATAACAATAACGTGTGAGAGTAAGTGAAAAGATAAAAGGAAGAAAAATATTATGTATCTATACCTGCATGTTTTGGACGTACACTACTTGCCTAAAATGAAATATTTCCTTCGTGCGCTTCTTTTCTTGTATAAGAGATCATGCAGCATATAAGCTGATTGACTTAACGTTACTTTTATTTCGGGTAGTTGTTATATGTTGCACATAGTTTCTAGTTATCACAGTTAATTTCGTGTTATTGTAGTGTCCGCAATTCAAAATTTCCATTGGTAGATATTTAACATATTTGTTCTTAATACGCTTTTGTTATTTAATCAGTGTTTGGAAGCGCAGTGCTCACGAGCCTTTATAGTGTCCTAAGAGATGGATGAGAACCTGGGAGGAGCATATCCTCATATACATGACCCAGGTCGAATGATTATACTTGTGTGGTTGCTGTTAATGCAAAAAGACAGGAGTAATGTCAATTTGCATTCTGTGTTCGAATGTTTGTGCGCTCGACTTTGCTTTCTGGCTTTCTGAGATCGATGAAATAAGTACCGGTCAAATACCATTAAAAACTGTGCGTTATCCAAAACCTCATGGACCTTGTGCTATAATACATATCCTTATTTAATCTCTTAAACCAGAAAAGCACTCAGGACAGCCTCTCTTTTGAAGCGGTTATCTAGACATTGCTATCTAGTCTTAAACAGTTTGACAAGTAGCATGACTTCGTCAGTCATCTTCTATCAATGGACAATTTAGAGATGTCGTTAGTGAAGACTCAGGTTGGTTCATTAGAGCTTTATTCTCTAGAAATTCAATGGATGCCATTGGTAACTTTCATGATATATAGTGCAAATATGTTGGATTGCATGTAATTTGGGATATTTGCAGATCATTAATGCAATTTTGATAATAAAATATTTGTGGTTGCGTGCGCATGTTTGACTTTTAGCTACAAGGACACTCTGAAATTAATCAAACTACAATAATATCTAGTGCAATGATATTCTTCGCATAGATTCTAATATTCTTGCTTCAATGTCTGTATGGTTTGAAGGAGACACGTGTATATGACTTATCCATATATATATATATATATATGTGTGTGTGTGTGTGTGTGTGTGTGAAATTTGTTTACAGGTTTTCTATGTGAATGAGGGATTAAGTTAGACCGGAATAATTAATAACAAAAGTGTTGTAGAATAAAGCAAGTAATTTAATCAGAAAACATAAAACTTTGGTCTGTTCCCACAACATCTCTGTATTATATCTCGATTCGTTCATGATCGCATGTGATCTATGAAAGATCTACGAAATTCAATTTTCAGACAATAATATATTTTTATTGTTGATAGGTACAAACGTAGGTGTGTAGTATGAAGTTTGCTTCCGAACCATATGGTTCCACAGTCAGTCCCATTCCGTGACAACATAGGCAAGTGTCTTCTAATCTACCTCTGAGCCGACCAAGTCCCTGTGAGTGGATTTGTCAAACGGAAACTGACCACGTGACATCGGTGGTCACAATGCATTTTGCATCATTTTAGCTTTCGAATGACGCCACCTCGCTTGCTAGGCGAGCAAGCCAACAATCTCCCATGATCAAAAGGAGGAATGGAGCAGCGTGAAATGAAGTGTTTTCCTGAAGAATACAACGCGCCGCCCGGTCTAGGAATCGAACCCATGATCTAGCAGTTGTGAGAGAAACAGCCTAACCACTAGGCTACACACACACACACACACACACGCACACACACACACACACACACACACACACACACACACACACACACACACACACACAAACACAGACAAACAGTGGTTCGGTAAAAGAGGTTATTCTATGTACCAAGTGTGAAAAATAAGTACTGCGATCGATTTGTTTGACTAAAACGCTTCAAGTAAACGATAAGAGACAGAAGTGAGATATAAAACACACACAAAATAACATACTAAACAGATTCTGTTTTCAGGTAAACTGTTTTAATTGCGATTGGTCCTACATTTTGCAGCTTGAAATCAATATACACACCCTTTTTTAGTATCTGAGACAACCCTCGAAGGAAAATCACTTGCATTGCCGATGTAACTGAATTCAAATGATTACTTTTGATAAAATGCAAATACATGAAATGGATTAATGTAGTTCAAAGTCATCGAGTATAATTTTAGTTTTACTTTCATTGAATTTCTGAGCTACCAGAAAATGCTCATGCATTAAGGAAAGGTTGTCTCAGAATGGTTTAAATATAATTCTGCTAAGGCGCAGGAGTGGATGTGTGGTAAGTAGCTTGCTTACCAACCACATGGTTCCGGGTTCAGTCCCACTGCGTAGCACCTTGGGCAAGTGTCTTCTACTATAGCCTCGGGCCGACCAAAGTCTTGTGAGTGGATTTGGTAGACGGAAACTGAAAGAAGCCCGTCGTATATATATGTTATGTATATATATATGTGTGTGTGTGTCTGTGTTTGTCCCCTAGCATTGCTTGACAAACGATGCTGGTGTGTTTATGTCCCCGTAAATTAGCGGTTCGACAAAAGAGACCCATATAATAAGTACTAGACTTACAAAGAATAAGTCCTGGGGTCGATTTGCTCGACTAAAGGCGGTGCTCCAGCATGGCCGCAGTCAGATGACTGAAACAAGTAAAAGAATAAAAGAGGAACTTATTCCAGCATATTAGAATTTAAGTTAAAAAAGAAAACAGCAAAAGAAAAAGAAATCATTATACTAACACACACTATCCATTTGGAGAAGATAATAGGCAGACACAAATATGAATATTTCTCTCCTGAAGTGAGTTTTTAAAATCAATTATTGAAAGAACAAAAAGAAAACAAAACAAAAGAATGCTAGCATGTATGACATTAAAATGTTATTCCGAACTCGTTTAGTCGATACAAATTAGAATGTCAGTTGATCGTGATAGGAAAATCATGAGCGAAAATGTATTTCTATGGGTTGCATACTTACATATACACGTCGTATATACAAAGCTACGCGTATTCATACATACACAGACACAGCAGACACACACACACACACACACACACACACACACACACACACACACACACACACACACACACACACACACACACACACATCTGCACTGCTTCATATTGGTTCGAGAACGATATAATGGAATCGAATGCACCCCATAGTGCAGAGGAAACCTCATCAGGTTAAATCAGGTTACATATATTAAACGTGGACCGCGGAATTCCTTACGTAGATCCTGCGATAAAACTGAAGTAGCCCGGTTGTCGCCTGGTAGCCGTGAGTGGTGAATGTGCTCTCAAGGCACACTGCTAGGGATTTACCTAAAACAAAATTTGGATACTACATTTTAAGGTCTTCTAGCTAAACTTTAATCTTAAATACAACATATTCACATACATACATACATACATACATACATACATACATACATACTTACATGCATACATACATACATGCATGCATACACACACATACATACATACTTACATACATACGTACATACATACATGTGAGTGTGTGTATGTCTCTGTGCGTGTGTGTGTTTATTTGCACGTGTGCGTGTGCGCGCGTGCGCATGCGTGTGTGCAGAATCTTTTAAAACCAGGCACATATATATAAGCATTATCCAAGCTTAATTAGATTTCCTTTGAAGAAAACCAAACAATATCCATGCAAATATGGGCTTCTATGAATCACACAACACTTTACACTTTACAAGTACGAAGGACAATTGAGGTTAAGACTAAGACAAAAGTAATTCACAATCGAGCATAACATATGTATATTCCCATCATCATCTGCCCAAATCGATATCACCATAGTGTGTGTACGGATTTAAATAAATGTATACACACATACACACACAAACAAACAAATAGATTACGCAAACAAGGCCATGAACCGCGTACAAAGAGCGGGAAAGACAAAAACACTATCTTAAATACGCTATACAGCTTCTGACATTTTGAATAATAAAACAAGTGAAACGAACTGGAAATCTTCATCCATTTTGGATGCCTTGAATCACTGATTAGAACTCGTATCGTTCTGTAAACATAATATCTATCAAATAAATACGAAATACAACATTGTTTATTTCTTCCACATAACTAAAATAACTTAATCGAGAGACCAATATCTCGGTCATAATGCGTGAACACTTAATGTACTTCACTCATAAAATCACGTTGTTTACACCTTTCCACACATTTCCTTCATTATTCCCGATCCTCTTTTTACTTGCAGTTGGCAGCATGAAAAATTGCGTTTAAGGAAATTGATACATACATACACACATACTGCCCCTGATCATCGCCGCCGCTGGCTCGCTCGAATGCGGTGGTGGTATCGAACGCACGATAAACCTGCGATCCATCCAATTCGTAAGCCGCGGCCGGGCCCCCTCGCCTTAATCTTCGTCGGCCCTCTAACATTGCAGCAGCAGCAGCGTGTTCGCTCTCGCTGTCGACCGCACAACCTTCATCCAGCCGGCGCCCGCCCGACAACCAGAGCGCTCGGCCGACGGTGCTACACGCTTTGCGGCTCCACGACCCTCTTTTCTCTCTTCCTTCTCTTTATTTCTCTTATCTATGATCCTTACTCAACCGCCGTTGGCACGGAATACATACATATATACATGCATACATGCATACATACATACATACATACATACGTGTGTGTTTGTGTGTGTGTGTGTGTGTCTGTCTGTCTTTGTGCGTGTGTCTCTGTGCGATTGTGTGTCTCTCTCTGCACGTATGTGTGTGTGCGCGTGCGCATGCTTGTGTGCAGAATCTCTCAAAACCGAGCACATATATATAAGCATTATATATATGCTTTATATAAGCATTATATATATATATATATGTATACACATAATATAAGGATCAGCAAAAGTTACTTCACCAACATACTGAAAATTTAGAAATAACAGTAAAAACTACTAATTCTAACTACAATTAAGTCTCCATCGGATAGCGATATTCATGATTCACACAGATAAAAGAGGGAACCCAAACAAAACAAACCTGCCGTTAGTCAATCATGTACGACGTTCCGTGTTTAGAATTTTATAAAAATCCGTTACACTCTTCAGCAATCCCTGCCCTATATATATATTTATATATAAGCATTATATATATATATGTGCGTGTGTGTGTTTATATATATATATGTATATAAAATCTTTTGCAAGAAGATAAAAATTTCAGTTGTCAGTACTTTACATCCGAAAACGAAATGGTGCTTACAGTGATTTATAAGACTTAGATGGGATAATAATAAAAATTGTAATAAATAGAAAAAAATATAATAAAAATAATACGATATAAAATGCAAAGGAAGTAAGATATAAGAACATGAAAACCGTGTATGCGTGTGTATATACACGTATTCGAGGAAGAATAAATAGAGTTCAGTAATACGAGATGAAGGTAAAATTAGTTAAAAATCATGAAAAGGAAAAAATCATTTAAAATGATTTTAAGGAACTGTAGTGACAGTCCGTATTCCGCTCCATCGATTAGTATTTCTTTCTTCAGGGTTTACTGTTTGTGGTAAGGTTCAGTTAAAATTCTACATGATGAATTCCTATTGGTGGGTGGATGTCGAATGATTAAAAATATAACTGGCGAAATTGATACAGGATCATCCAAAGTTTATAATGAGTAAATTATCGCCGTTTTATATTTTTATTTCGCACATGTGCATTGTTATTGATTTTGTCAACTACACAGTAGAGTCAGTTGGGCACCGTCTGGTAGAAAAACAGCACCATGATGCAATTCACTGCGAGAAATTTGGAAACGACATGCTGTATTGATTCGGTTTCGTGCCGGAAGCTCCAACACGAACATTTTAGAGAGTTTGGTTGTCAATCTGACAACAGTGCAGAAGATTCGAAAAGAGTTAGATGAGTCTAATGGCGAATATGAAGGTACAGTAGTTCGGAAAACTCAGTCTAATAGTTCTGATAAGAAAAGAATTTGTTGGTGTGATCCAGGCCATAATTGGCAACGATCCCTCCCAGTTAAACAGGTCCATTGCCAGGGACACGGGAGTGGCAGAGTTTCTTATCAGGCAGTTAGTGCTTGAAGACATTTGGTTTTCCTCATACGAGATGGGAAAGGACCAATTTTTATTCCAAGCCATCAAGGACAAGAAGAAAGACCGCGCTACGAAGCTTTTGAACAAACTCAAGCACGCTCTCCAACCGAACATGCTTTGGTTTTTCTTAGACGAGAAAAATTTCTGCCGTGTCTCCAAAACATGTACCGAGAGTGATAAAAAACAAACATCCAGTCAACATCATAGTGTTTGGAGTGATCACTAGTGATGGCGAAGTTATGCCTCCATTTATCTTCCCACAAGGCCTCACAATCAACAAGGAGGCCTGCATCAAGTGCCTGGAGGAGCTGATGCTGCCCTGGCTGAGGAGGATGGCTGCTGGAAGACCCTGTGTCCGGCAACAGGACTCTGCACCCAGCCACACATGCAAGAGAACCCAGTCATGGCTGTCGGACAATTTCTGAGACCACATCACCCTAACATCTGGTTGCCTAATTCCCCAGACTGTAACCCTCTTGATTATTATGTGTGGGGCGCAGTTGAATGAGAGACCTACAAAACTCTTTGTAAAACAACAGATGACCTGAAGGCAAGGATTATGGCAGCATTCACCAACTTACACTAGGAGACTGTTCAGAAGATTTGTAAGAGATTCCAAAGTCATCTGGAGGCCGTGGTTAAAGCCAATGGAAATTTTATTGAATAAATTTACTTTTTACTATTTCAGGATATTTTTATGTAATTTTGGTAAATATATCTCTTAAAATGTAATGTTAGTGCTATTTTGCTTTTTGTGTAATTTAGACGACAATTTATTCACTGCACCCTTTATATATACATATAACAAAACCTGGAACATTTTTTTGTATTATTTATTCACCATTACACATGTTTAATTTGCTAAAATAGGGGTTACAAAATTGTACATATTGGATAAATATGTAAAAAAATTCACATTAGAAATTCATAATAGAGAGAATAAAAATAGGACACAACTTGGTCTTTGAATAATTGGGAGTTGCCACAAACGTGAAAATATGCATGCATTATTACACACACACACACACACACACACACACACACACACACACACACACACACACACACACACATTTGCGCACGCACATATATGTATAAATGTATGCGTATGTATTGCCCCAGTTTTCAGAGACGCAAAATCTTGTTTGATATATAAGCTGCTGTTAATCAAAATGTGATCATCTAATTTCCGTATATTTTTTATCGAATAATGGCTGTGTCAAGAAGCTCGCTTCCGAACCACACAGTTCCGGGTTCAGTCCCACTGCGTGGCACTTTAGGCAAATGTCTTCTACTATAGCCTCGGGCCGACCAGATCCTTGTGAGGGGATTTGGTAGACGGAAACTGAAAGAATCCCGTTGTGTATATTATATATATATATATATATATATATATATATATATATATATATTTATGTGTGTGTTTTGCGTCTGTTTGTCCCCTTCATCACTTGACGACCAATGTTGGTGTGCGTACGCCCCCGTAACTTACCGGTTCGGCAAAAGTAACCGATACAATAAGTATTAAGAGTATAAAGAATAAATCCTGGGGTTGATTTCTTCGACTAAAAGGCAGTGCTCTAGCATGGCCGCAATCAAAATACTGAAACAAATAAAAGAATATAAGTATAATATTCTCTTTATTAGTCAGATATACCTAAAGTAATGGATCCAATATTTAGGCGACCGTTATGCGTTGTATTGGCTGCTGGGTATTTTTGAACAACAACAGTGTGAGAGCAACTCTGACTTGAAAAATTCGAAGCAGTTTGCCTCAAATTGATCAAAAATTTCAGTGTATTTCAGTATGTTAAAGTTCAAACGCAAATTATTGAACAGTATTATAAACTGTTGCTCAATGTCCCCCAGCTGCTAATTTTAATCTTAAAATTGGTAGCACTTGCAATTTTCAGGCACTTTTAATGGAAGTAAGGTTTGTCTCAGAATTGTTCCTCACATAGCAGTCATTCAGTAATATCCAGTAGTTGTAACGAAATCATTTAACACTCATGCGGCACAAATACACACACACACACACACACACACACACACACACACACACACACACATGCAATTTGAATCATGAGATTTAAACTGGATAATAAGAAAGAATTACCGTATAAACTGAATTATGATTGTCATCCAACGACAGTTAGATCTCGTATTCTCAGAATGCATTTGCATCAATAAAATTTTGGAGAATATCAATGTTTACTTACAAAATATCAATACACACATAGCTACACACACATACACACACACTCACCCGAGCGCACGCACATATACATACACAAAACACACGTTTATATTGGGGAGAATCAGATGTGTATATTATTTAGCGTAATTTCTTACACTGAACATAGTACTTAAGTAAAATTTCAAATGTTCAGTTGTTACAAATTATGTATTTATTGATATGAAACATTAGGTTATGTCCATGTAAACAACTGATGATTGCTTGATAACTGATATAATTGCACATTCCAATTCCATTAAAAAACAATAGGCTATCTATCAAATTTCCATTTAAATCAAAATAACTGAACACTGTGTTATCAAATGCAATGATTACGTGACTAAGTTAATGTATAATTTAATGTAATGTTTTTCAGGTCGCCTCAGTTGTTGGACAAGCGGACATGTTGTATACAATGTTCTGTTTGCTCGGTTTTCTAATTTATCATTATGGTCTCATGGCAAATAAGAGCAACAAAGGTAAGACATACATACGTACATACATACATATCTACCGATGAGACATATTGTTGTAGTTAGGATGATGTTGTTTTTAGGAGACTGTATGAGATCCGTCGAAAGGATAACCCCGAGGACAGAGAAATAAGAACTCGTAGTATGGGGGAAGCTATAGCCACTCATAATAAGAAAGGAATACCGGTAGAATGTTTCAGTGAAAACCTCAATAAAATGTTAGCCCAATAGACTTGATATAAGGATTTGTGTACAGTTGTGGAAATCAGCTGCCCGGATGTTAACATAAAGCTGAAGATCAGTGAAAAAGAGAATATCTATGCCGAACTATAGAGAAATCAACAGTTACTCTATCTAGATTACATGTTCAGATTTTTACCTGTAAATACTGGGGCACTGGGATATGTAACACACTGCATAAATACCAATCTTGAGAAAGTAGGGTTCTCAAAACCAGAAAGGAGAAAGCCGATTCAAAGACTACAGATTCAATCCTTCACTAGAACTTTAAAAATCTGTAAAGCTTTTCCGAAGTTTAGTCTTTATATATATATGAGCATGTTTAAATATGCAAGTATATGCATGAGAAGACATATATAAAACAAAACATACGAGTCTTCACGTATACATACATACATACATACATACATACATACATACGTACGTACGTACGTACGTACATACAAATATACCCTGTTCCTAACGTTGAAATTCCAATGAAGGAGCCTTAGATCTAGGTTAGAACCAGCTCATTCTCTATTGGCAAGAAATTTTGAAATAAACCTGAATAACACACACACACACACACACACACACACACACACACACACACACACACGTGTGTGCAACTGATATGCTATATACCACTTCAGTTAGATTAAATAGATGCGAGATTGCTTTCCTTTTGGAAAAAGTGGAAAACAAACCATTAGAAATATTTTGCCTTATTTTTTACGTGTATTGTTAAGAACTTCAGCTTCGATATCACCGCAACATTTTGGGAAAAATGTGTTATTACATAGCCTGGGACTGGCCATTTTATTGAGTGAAATTTGGTTGTTAGAAACAACGTGGAAGCCAGTTGGAAAGTTAATCTGCCTCTTTGAATGTTCATGGCACAATTCTCATTGCTGCAACTATTGGTGCTACGTGTCTGTTTGAAGATTATGTTCCTTTATTCCATCAATCCCAAAGGCGTTAAAAGGAATACTGGCGCTGCTCTTCATCATCTTATCTCGCAATTAAAAACAATTATAGATACCTAATAAGCAAGTGCCAATCTCTTTTAAAATTCACATTTTTAGAGTATTATAATATTGACTAATATACATATATACACACATACATTTATACATATATACATATATGTGCCCCAAAGGGGAAGTAATAAATGGAAGTTGTATATATGCTTTGTAAAAATCTTGTAAAATGTGGACATAAACTACAAGTGCAAAGACTATATTTCATGTTTATAAAAGTTGAGTTGCATGTCGTAATTATATGGGATGCAGGTTTTCCTCTTACTTCACAGTTACTGGCCTAGACGTATCTCCAATCAAGTTTCTATTCTGAAAGTATGAATAGGAATTGATAGATTGGTACATGTTAGTCTGGTGATTGATTTTCTTTCAACCGGGTTTGATCCATTGCAAATTGAAACCTCAACAATGATGCTGTTCGCTTGCGTGAGCTGGTTGTAGGACTACCTATCCAAACCGACCTACTGTGTGTTTGTACGTAGGCCGATGAATTGTATTGGAGTGTGGTCGGGTGATTTGTTCTGGAGGCAGGGTATATTCTTTTATTCTTTTGCTTGTTTCAATCATTTGATTGCGGCCATGCGGGAGCACTGCCTTTAGTAGAACAAATCGATCCCAGGACTTATTCTTCGTAAGCCTAGTACTTATTCTATCGATCTCTTTTGTCGAACCACTAAGTTACGGGGACGTAAACACACCAGCAGGCGATGGTAGGGGGACAAACACAGACAGACAGGCCGACAGACAGACACGCGCGCACACACACACACACACGCACATATATACAGCAGGCTTCTTTCAGTTTCCGTCTATCAAATCCACTCACAAAGCTTCGGTCAGCCCGAGGCTATAGTAGAGGATACTTGCCCAAGCTGCCATGCAGTAGGACTGAGCCCAGAGCCATGTGGTTGGTAAGCAAGCTACTTACCACCCAGCCACTCCTGCGCCTGACGAAAATTACATCGAGCCACAAAAGGATGAAAGGCCGAGTTGACTTCAGCAGCATTTCAATTCTATCAAGGCATTCTATCCAACCTTCTCCCGACACTAATTCAACTATTATCTATCTATCTATCTATCTATCTATCTATCTATCTATCTATCTATCTGTCTGTCTGTATGTATGTCTGACTGTCGGTCTGCCTGCCAGCCCGCCTGTCTGTTTGTCTATCTATCCATCTATCTATCTAGCTGTGTATCTGGTTTGTGTGTGTGTGCGCGCGCGAGTGTGTGTGTGTGTGTGTGTGTGTGTGTGTGTACGTTTTCTGTGCACATGTTGAATCTGTCTATCATTCATAGAATATGCTATAGGTCCTGTACTTCTTTAATATATGGACATATCACACCGCACTGTTTAGTGCTACCACCAAAACCATGTGTATTTTTAGCGGAGTTTTAGCAAACTTATGATTAAAGTTCATAGCAGGTGATATCATGAACCCATGATGTACCAACTCATTCTACATGTCCCAATACCAAAATCTAAAACCAAATGCACCAAACAACTTTCACTAATTATACTTCCATTCTCTAACATTGTATCCTTCTTGTAGGTTACATATCACACCTTAATTACATGTAAACCAGCCATTCTATTCTTCTCTGCGATACAAATCCCTCAACCTTTATTTCTTTTGTGTGAACACACTCAGTACTCAAACTTTATTCTGAAACATGGTGTTTACGTATAAGTAGATTCTACTGTCTCAAACAATCAGCTTTCTTTCCTCCGTAGCATCAACAAAAAGTACCACTTGCTCTGGGACAAAGTTTTCTCCCCCGCTTATTCAAATGCGTTTACTTTCTTTACTTTTTGCCGAATTCTTTGAACCACGAGGAAGACTTTTTCATCTGCATCAAGAGGACTTTTGTTTTGATTTACCCCTTTCGCAAGTCATCCTTCTCAGTTACGTTAATGTCCATAGGCTTTCTCCGTTCTTACCGGTGTTCCTTACTGATGTCACTGTCGCAGAAACTGAATTTTGTGCAATCTTCAACACTGTAAATGAAACATTTTGAACTTATACGCGTTTCTGACAAAGAAAAACACAAAAACGCAAAAAAAACCCAGCAGCAACACAATAACAAAACAAACAAACAAACAAAAAGGCCCTAAACGCTCTAAACAACCTTGATCCCTTTCTCACAATTAAGCCCAACCTCTGTCAGACTACAACAGTTTCTTCATATGTCACGTCGTCCTACCATTGTCTGACTGTAAACTACATACACATTACGCGCATACTATCTGACTTCTCCTATCTACCAGAACTTGTGGCACTCTCAGTCAAATGAATTGTTGGAAATCTACCAGTTCAATACTATTTCTGGTAAGACATGTATTTCACCCTCGGACCACCGAGATTATTCAGACTGATTCCTTAAACCATCTTTATTCATTGATACACTTCAGTTAATGAATCGCAGCCATGTTCCGTCTGTCGAGCTCTTTTACTGTTACAATAATGTCCCCGTGTCCTCTAAAATAGTAATAGCTGTACTATACCCGTAAAACCTTACGCGCTGCATTCAACCCTCTTCCATTCTTTGAATTTACTGTGCATCATCTCTCAATCCTGCAACAATTAAGTCCCACTTCCATCTGAAATACTTAAGCTCCCTTGAAGTCAGAGAATTCGCATACGTCTCTTACAGGCGTGAATCTGTAATCGTTCACGTTGTGCACGAACCACGAGGTTTGCATGTATGATGCAGATTACATCAACAGGTGTAGGAAAACTCTGAGAACAGCGAGAGAATGAGTAACCAGTTTTTTTCCAAACAAACATAATTTACAACATCTACGTGCGCGCGTGTGAGTATGTATGTGTAAGTGCGTGTGTATTTTTTATATGAATGTTCTATGTGTTTACGTATTGTATTGGTTTGTACTTTTGACCATTTATAGAAAGCGCAGTGGCCACAACCTTCAGCAGAATATTCGTAACTGGCTGGTGAAAAGAGAGGAGAAACAACGTTTCAGTGGTAACCAATATAACAGAGATCTAGTTCTAATGCCTTTAACAACGGGTGAATCCGTGAAAGGCAATCAAATGCCAAGTAATGTTGTTAAACTTGACAACCGTTTCATTCTACAAAGAAGAAAGATTGCAAATCATTCACGCAGTTTTCACTTTCCAATTACACAATCATGGCCTTGGTGGGCCGAGACTATGGTAAGGCGCACTTATTCAAAGTGCTTTTCAGCGAAATCGAACTCGGGATCACTTACTCCAGAAACAATATTTTTAATTGCACGGTCACTTATAGAGCTAAGGAAGTGGATGTATTATACATTTATCAAACATATCCAGCATTCCTGATAATACTTGTCTTATGAAGGAAATATGAATATGTTTGCATGAAACAAGTGAATTATAAATATGTGTTAAATCATAGTGAAATATAAATATGTGTTAAATCATAGTGAAATTAAGAAACACGCATTTGTAACTATATGCGTTGCACAAAGGGTTTTATTGATCAGCTATTTTATGTTAGATAGCTAATACTGTCTCTGAACTTGTTCATTCCAGCATGTGCTGGATTAAATAAGAAATATACATTTCCTTCTCCAATGATTTCGTCCGTTGAGACACGATTTTGTTAATGGAAGCAGAATAGTGTTGCAACTTGATTTTACTAAATGTTGCTAGTAAAAATATATCATCTTCCCCAGAAGGATGAAAAGCAAAATTGTAACTTGACAATTCTAAGAATTCTGTGTCGCCAAATTCAGTGTTTGATCTGAAACTCTCTTGTCAGCCATCACCATAAGACATCTAATAATCTTCATTGAACCAAAAAGAAATTTCTACGCAGACACTAGATATGCTTTTTAGTGTATCTAAACCTCCCCAAATCACAGCATACGCTGTGATTGAATGAAATATAGGATAAGACGGCTGGAACACTTTATGATAAATCGGGATCGATCCGGTCCTAAAAGAAAATCTACAATTTTGTTCAGGGGGCTCTGTTAAATAGTTCACTACATATTCCTCAAAACAGTAATACAATTTTTGAAAGCCGTTCCACATTGAAAGAAAGTTAATTCTCCAATTCGATTTGAAGTGTGTATATTTTATTGTATTCGTACAATAAGGGGAATAATAAATGTTCGCTGCATTTATAACGATTGCTTAACCTATATATATACAGTGAGCTATAATAGTAAGAAATAAAAAAAAAAACATTACTGCAATTTATTTAAAACATTTCTACTGAGTTTAGAAAACTCAAATGGGGTTGTACATCATTCATAGACTTCTTATGTACAATATCTATGCAAGTTCTCCTGAGCTAGTCAATAATTTACTACTCATACTGAGATAACGGTGAACTTGTGATGTGTTGATTAATGATCCAATGTTAAAACGAAACGCTAAAACTTTGACCACAGAATTTGGTTCGGTTGACAAAATCTAGTACACTAGTTGATTTTACATTCATGTTATCGGCATAAATATGATGAACATTGTTGCATAGTATAAATATCGTTACTGTGCCATTTGTTCATACAATACTATTACAGTTGTATATAGCAAGAAAATACTATTAACTTTAAAAAATATTGATGTATCAACTGCACATATTGATAGCCATTTCCAATGTTGCAATAGACAGCATTGCAAAAAGTATTGTTTTAACAATACCTAAAAACTAGCCCATCATTTATCACATCTTTTGGCAAGTGGTATGGGGCAAGCTCAAATTGCGACGCGATTTAAATTATTAATCGATGCAATTTCAGTTATATTTTTCAATTTGTTATTCCTTTGGTAAGCCTTGATCAAAGGTGTTTCGAGACAAAAGAGATTAGTTCCAAACCAATGATTTATATTTTTAGCTTAAGCTAAAATATATGTAAGTTCATATTAGGGCTTGCAATCTGGGTTCAGTTTTCATTCTTTATCACAACTGAAAACCATACGTTCAGTTGTGTTAAAGGCTGAACGTGTGGTTGGCGCTAAGCAAGTAGAGTTCACATTAATCGTTAATAGAAATTTGATTTCGTTTAATACGATTAACTTTTTAAATATTTTTAAATATAACATTTTAAACATGTAATAAATATTGAAAATGAAGACATGTATCGTTTTCCCTCTTATATAGCACATTGGACTGGATTACACGTTACAATAACTGCTACATGTTCTCTTCTATATCCTCAATGTTTATCCTGTTACTCTGTTTTTGGACAATCTATACATTTTCAGTACATAAATTGTGCATCAAATATTAAATAAAGTTCTTTATTTTGAAGTCAAAATCTGTTGAAGTTTCTCCTGTTGTGTTCTCAAATAAACTCGCTTTCAGTTCCATAATAAATGAAGCACTATTTGGTAATTCCAATGCAGTATTACTCTATAGGTTTTCTCTGTCGCGTCTCAATAGATAAGTGTTAGAAACCAAATGTTATTAACATTTTCTTCACAATTGCCTGAAACAGCAGTCATTTCAGTTAACACAAAGTGTCTGCTTGCAACAAGTTGCAACAAAAATCTTTCAATATACACATTGCCTTCTTCAAAAGGAACACATTGGCAAATAGATATACAATAAATATACAAAATATGCAAACATATGGGAAAATGTCACTACTGGAACATCTTCGAACATGGATATGCTCATTTCGGGATATTAGACAAAATAATGCCAGCACCTTTATTTACATTGATGATACGGCTACATGTACTTATATATACATAAAATGTCGAAGCAGAGACATTAGTTTTAGTTCCAACTAGCAGTATAGCCCGGCTTTGCCCGGGATTAAGTTGGGATTATTAAGCTAATCAAGTTCTTTATTTCAAACCAAACTAAGTAACATGACGTCAAATTTGGGCAGAATCAGTGTTGCAACTGGAGCGCATGGGTTGGGAGTTTGATCGGCAGAGGTGATCAGGTTACACATGCCATCCCTTTGAAAACACCACCGCCATCATCTAACCTCTCTTTGCCCATGGGTTAGGAACCCTTCCAGTAAGGAAAATAGAATGACCAAAAGGGCTCCCGATTGTCTGTGTCAGAAGCGGTTCTGTTCAGATCACAACTATGTCTTAAGTAGGTATACATATATATATATATATATATATATGTGTGTGTGTGTGTGTGTGTGTGTGTGTGTGTGTGTGTGTGTGTGTGAGTACACGGATGTTACGTGAGTAAAACGTTCATGTTCGAAATTGCAGCAGTCCATAGATAATTCATTATTCTGTATATTTCTCATTTTGTCCTGTTCTGGCGTTTTGCGAAATTTTTCTGGAGAACATTATTTTTCTTTGTGGTTGGGTCGTTGATGATCTCTTCCTAGCATATTCGATGTCCACCTAGTGGTCATCTCTTATACACGTGTAATACAATTTTTTCTGAATTTTCAGATTTTTTATATGCTAGGCCACTTGGTTTTAAATTGAATTAATATTCAATTTATCATCCTCTCTCTCTCTCTCTCTCTCTCTCTCTCTCTCTATATATATATATATATATATATATATATATATATATATATATATATATATATATATATATATATATATATATATATATATATATATGTGAGCAACACACATACACACACGCACGTATGTACACCAATTGCATACATATTTTTTGTACGCATACATGTTCGTATGTGTGTGTGTGTGTGTTGCCCGTATATCAACAAAACACACACACACATATCTTGCCTTACATATATATATACGGATAAATACGGATAAATGATTTAAAATAAATATATTTTAGAAATGACGATTTACGGTACAATACTTAGAAACATGAAAATCAGACCACATGGGTTTGTTTGCATCAATTCGGCAGTTTCCATAAAAAAGTGTTGGGAAAGATCGCGAAAGAGATAGAGAGAGCGCGCTGTCCCTCTCTATCTCTCTCCCACACTTACACACATGCCAGTTATCTCTCTTTCTTTCTTTCTTTCTTTCTTTCTTTCTTTCTTTCTTTCTTTCTCTCTCCCCGTCTCACACACACAGCAACATTACACACACACACATGCTGCTCTCTAACACTAACAAAAGAACTTCACATACACACCACACTTTCTGTCTCGCATACTCACTACAAAAAGATAGCGTCTATTTCTTTTTGGCAATATATGTTTTGTGTGTAATGTTGCTGTGTGTGTGAGAGAAGGAGAGAGACAAAGAAAGAAAGAAAGAAAGAGAGATAACTGGCATGTGTGTGTAAGAGAGGGAGAGAGAGATAGAGAGAGAGAGAAGGTATTTTTTTCTTTTTGCTTGTTGTTTTCTGCGTTTTTTTCTTTTTGCTTGTTCTTTGCTGCTTACCACACAACTGTTAAGAAATAGCGCCCTCTCCTACTTTATTTTGTTAGACGCTGGCAAACAAAATGTAACTCTCCTTCACCTTCCCTCTCACAAACATACAGTTTCTCTCTCTCTCCTTCAGGCGCAAACTTCGAAATTGGTAAAAGTTATGGTTGAAAATCGATTTTTACAGGTATACGCGGGTACCTCTGAGTGAGAAAGTTGACGGAAATGCACATAGGGTCATTACGAATTTCCTCCTGAAATTGGAGCGATATGCGTGCTAATTTGTGGACGTGCATAAACTACATTCACGTACACACACACACACACACACGCACACACACACACACACACACACACACACACACACACACACACACACACATCCTGCCTTATATATATTCGGATTATATGAGCAATATAGATATAGTGTCATTGTAATAAACACTATAAATACTTTCATTTTTAATACAGCTAATATGACTAAATATATTGCATTTACTTTCAGGAAATACATTTCTACGTAATGTAAACTGCCTTCTGATTGTATCAATGCTGACAGTTTTATCTACATTCAGCAAGGAACAAGGAATTATGACAATGGTGAGTATTTTTAATAGCAAAAAGAATTTTTGCTTCAGGACCCCTGGAGCTATTCAATACTATCACAAAATATAATCGACTGTTCTAATCCAGGCCACGTGCCTAATATTGTTGTATGCATAAAAGCATATTCCAACACATTTGATTGATTTGATTCTTAGAGATCAGAACAACATTTAAAAAATTAATATTGGTTTGTGACATAGGCACAAGGCCTCAGATTTGCTACATTAGAACAGTCAATTACATGACCTCAGTAATTACCTGCTCTTTATTTGATCGATCCTGAAAGGATAAAAGGCAAAAATGACCTGAATAAGATTATATTATGAAATAGCATTATAGACCTTGCTGATATTTGTTTCGGATCATTAGCCTGTGTTCTAATCACTCCAAGATTAACGTTTGCATTAATTAAAGAAAGTGCCAGCAAAGTAGTGGAGTGGGCCGATTTAAATGTATAATCCTTCTACATCGAATATATGATTTTGAGCAACAAAAATCAATATAATGATGAATATCTTAAGCAGAAGGTCCACCAATATCGAGTGGCTTCATTGTAGTGGATAATGTCAACCCCAGTTATTAACATCCATGTTTCTAATATTCATTCTAAGGATCTCTTACCGAAATTAATACAATTATAACTCTCCTTTAAAGACCCTGCTACACCGAAGAACACATTGAAGAAAAAAACAATGATATATATATTTTCTTTTATTGTTTTACTTGTTTGAGTTATTTGACTGTGGCCATGCTGGAGCAACGCCTTTAGTCGAAATAATCGACCCCAGGACTTATTTTTTGCAAACCTATTACTTATTCTATCGGTTTCTTTCGCCGAACCGCTAAATGAGGGGGACGTAAACACATCGTCACCGGTTGTTATGCGATGGTGGCAGTGGTGGTGGTGTGAGAGGGCGTCAAACACAGACACACAAACATATACATGTATACAGATATACGACGGGTGTCTTTCAATTTCTGTCTACCAAATCCATTCACAAGGCTTTGGTCGGCCCGCGTCTATAGAAGACAATTGCCCGGGACCATGTGGTTAGGGTTATATATGTTCAAGACATTAGAAATAAGAATGGAGAAACTGACATACTCATAAACTTTTTATAACAGTATTGTATACAGTATATCCATTTTGAATCTCTGTCCGACACATGATTCTGCTGCATAAATATCCCAAGACGTGGCATCCATTCGCATCATGTTGGTTTAATTGCATCATAAGTTCATCCAAGATATATGTATCCATGCAACTTTATTCAGGATGCTACCACTACGGACTTTTGAAGTGAACTGAAGAGTTCAGTGTTTGATAGTTTTATTCTATCTATAATTTAAGTTGTAGTTGTGTGTTTAGTGTAGAAGATAACAGAAGTTGTGAAATACGATATGACAATAACGTCTGTTATAATTTACACCTATAGTGAGCCTGAAGATTTAGTACTCAAAGAAGGGCTCATTAGGCCAGGATATGTTTTGCACACAGGCCGCATAACACACAGATAAAACAAAATTTCTGGATAAATAGATAGATTAAGATTAATTAACAAAGTACGAACTGAAAGGAAGATAAGTTTTCTAAAACAAATGTGGAGAGGAGTTTACATTAAGTCTGCTAAAATCTAAATCTAGTAAATTTACAATTATAGTCTAAGCAATTTTTCGTTATAATCGTATGCAAGTAATACTCTATTAAATATTTGTCTATGGGAAATATTCAAACAAGAAAAAGGCTTAGTAGTTGGAGAAGACCTCATTAAGTCAAGGTTTGCTTCATCCACAGACCATATCAGGTGAAGATAGAAAGAATTTTAAATGTAAATAAATAAATTAAGAGGAATTAAGAGAGTTGGGAACTGAAAATAAAAGAACAAACTAAGAGTGAGATAAAACGGTAGTTTATTGTTTGCTGTTTTATTATTAAAAGCTAACTATTGAAAATGCACAAGTTTTGTCTAGGTAATTTATCGGTGTACCATTATGTAAATAATATCTTCAAGCATAGATTACATTTCAGGCTCCCAATTTTATCAGGTAAAGTCATACTAATTATTTCCCGTTTAATAGCGAGCTTTGTGCTTCTGCCCAGGTTGTACCATACATTTCATCTCGATCATTAAAAATAAGTACATGGTCACTTGACCTTTGCTTAAAGCTAGTAGCCCATGATCATATGTAATAATGCGGAATTCCATCTAACTAGCAGTATATCTATAAACTGTGATTTTTGCTCAAGCATTGCTCGTTACGAGAACATATTTTGTTACGACAGCTACAAAGATGTTGAATAAGTACAAAGGTGTTGAATGAGATCAACACTATGTCTTGCTACTAGAACGCAGGTCAGGAACTTCGTTTATATTACTTATTATCCCACCAGTTTAGTAGTTTGAGTATAAGCTAAATTCTGTGTATTACTCAGTTCAGTATTCACTACAGTCAATTCTAATGAGTTTGGTATGGGATCAGTTATCTCCCTTCTAACATCTATTGTAGGCTCATTATTGTTTTCGCTCGCATTGTTAGCCAGTCCGGTATTTATAATCTCCCCTAGGTATATTTCTGTTATTTAACACAACATGTGTAAAGTTTGTGCCCAGAGGAGGAGCTACCGAATCATACATGCTGCAAGATCTTCCAGATTGTTGTAATCAGTATGGTTGATGCTCAGCAGTAAATTCTCCACACTGAACGTTAGAGAGAAAAATGCGGAAATAGCAGTTAAAGCACATTTGACGCACACCATATTACTGTATGGTATGTGTCGAGTGGGATTTGGCTGGTGAGGGGCAGATATGTTATATAATATATCAGATGGCAAGGTAAATTAGGTTATATGAAATAAAAATGATGGTGATAATGTTCCTGTTAAAGATTTCTTTCAAGGCATTTAGTCTAGTAAATCTTACTATGTTTTTATATTACATGGGATATCTATATAAAAGATTGTTAATGTCCACTATATTGCAGGGCGGCGAGCCAGCAGAGTCATCAACCGGGTGAATTGCTTAGTGGTATTTTGTACGTCTTCACGTTTTGAGTTCAAGATCAACTTTGCCTTTTATCCTTTCGGGGTCGATAAAATAATTACCATTTAAACACTGGGGGTCGATGTAATCTACATATCCCCTCCCACGAATTTGCTGGCCTTATGCCAAAATTTGAAACCAAAATTTACTGTATTGCGTTAGACTACTTCCGTCTTATGATGCTATAATTATATCTAATACCGATGATGTCGATTGATAGGGATCTTTCCTAAGCCGAAGAAGACGATATGTTGGGCTGTCAATATCTCTAAGCATGTATATTTCACGAGCCGAGTCGCTCGCGCAGATATAACCACAATTGAAGCCTTGAACATCGCTTTTTGAGACAAGAGTAGTTGCTTTTCTACATTTTCCATAGCTTGTCTTGAAGCATTGTAAGCCTCACTCCTCTGGCATGTCTCAATTTCTTATAATTTAGATACTCTATGCAATTTATTTTTCCTCTTCCAGAATAATATAGCATGTGTTGAGAGAGATTTGACTAGTACTTAATTTTGCCTATGAGGCTCAAGCTGTAGAAGTTGAACTTGAGCATCGGCCATATCGGTTTTATCAATTTGAGAGGTGTTGCAAAATTATGGTTGTGTATCTCCATCTCGAAACACGGTATAAAAAAGCCTGGAGGCTTGTGCTTTAAATTTCTTCTATACTACAGTAGTTTTCATGTATTTAGTTGCTAACCACATGAACACACAAGGTCTGACTCAAGGTCTGACTCAAATTTTATCCCCTTCACATTAGACTTGAGCTTGTTTTACACTTCTCTTCTGAGTGACCCTTGGCACGACTTCCCCGTCCAAACTCTGTAAAATAACTCTTGTGGTAACCACATATAAATCCGTGGACGTAGCATTCCATCCTTGATTTGTCAATGTTTCTACCCATTACTTTGATCGTAATTATGAACTTACAGCCAAGCGCTACACACGTGTGTGTTGTGTGTGTATGTGTGTATGCGTATATATATATATATATATATATATATATATATATATATATATATATATATATATATATCGAGAGAGAGAGAGAGAGAGATAGATAGATATAGCTGTATTTATATATATATATATATACATATAAATATATATATATATATATATATATATATATATATATATATATATATATACGAGTATATTGTGTGTGTATATGTGTGTGCGTATATATATATATATATATATATATATATGTGTGTGTGTGAGAGTGTGTGTGTGTGTGTGTGTGTGTGTTGTGTGTATGTACGTTTTATATACATGTTGTTTTATATTCGGGTGAATATTTCGTATTTAGATAGTATTCCTATTATAATCTCTTCGATGCAAGTTTTGCATTTAATATGATACATCGGACAAGATATAAAGCTACTGCACACGTTTATTTGCAATGAGATATCACCTTATTTAACAGTTATTCCATTACTGAATATCCACAGCTGGATTGTTGTTTATTGAAATCCGTCTCGTGAATAGTATCAAATTGTGACGGTTACCTACGGATTCTAACTAGCTTGTAATTTATAATCCCGTTCCATTGATGTGATTAAATGTAAATATATACAATATAACAAAGTATCACTGTCCGTTTACTTTCTTGCACGTTATCTAAACGGCGGTTACATCTGTATTTATTTGTAGGAGGTGAACATAATGACAAATCACGAGACGGTAACATGCAATATATCGAAGTAAACGAGAATCGACTAATAGCTTTTGAATATTTAAATACTTGAAGCATATATTGCCGTGAGTTACGCCATTACTATAAGGGTGACGAAGACGGTATTGACGTTCTTTACAATTACAATATAGCTGACATTTCATAAGGATATGATAATGAGGTTATTGGCGATGATAGCAATACAGCGATTACAGCGTTTGTGATTATATACTGACAGTAATAAAACAGTTAAGCAAAATAACAAGTCTAAATGTATTTGATAGAAGGTAACATTTAGTTTTTATTTGGGTTATGAGAATATAATTAAATGCGGTAGAATACTTTATATGTTTTTTAAATATATTCTTAGGAATAAATAATCTAGATGTATTGAAAATGTCTATTTGCCAGGTTATATGTTCACTGTATGATATTGTACTTCATCAGTCGGAAATAACGTCAAGTTTCCGTCAAATTTGGCCGAATGTGAAGTATTCAACGAAAGTCAAAACGAAACGAATAAAAGAAAATTTAGTAAGTTAATAATAACATTTTCCAGTTCCTAGTACGATTAATATATATTTGTTTTACCAGACAGTAGTAAAAATCTATGCACAATCAATCTCAACATTTGCGTGATCTTTTTAGAACAACATCCAATGATGTCAGTATTGATGAAACTGCCAGAACCTTCACACATTAATGGAATCGAAAATATACAAGATGGTGACTAAAATGATATTATGTCAGCCCTTTGATGCTTTGATCTTTGAGGGATTGGTTGAGTTTCCAACTAATGTGCAGCTATTACTTTTTTGATTTTTGTCTTATGTTCGTTATTTTAGATTCAATGAAAAATATAAACATCAAACATTAATAGTAAGTATTGTGTTGTACTATCACCGAATCTATGCACTTTTATGCACTTTTATGAATTCAGGCTAAAATAATTCAAAAATAAGTTTTTTCTTCATATCATAAAGTCAGATGTATGCTAGCGTATTTATCCCTGACGGTTAGCAACGCTCCAAATGTTGACCTACTTTCTGAACATTATTCGATTTAAAACATATGGAACCAAAAATTTTGTGTATGCTTATGACTTGATTGAATCGAAGCATTGGGCATATATAAGAATAATTGATGAAATTCCTAATTCCTAGGTTTGCATTAAGGTAGCGTTTTTTTTTTTATGAAGGATGGTATGAAAATTAATTTTTATAATATGAAGATCAAATACTATTTGGAAAAAAGTGGTTATCAGTTTTTATCAAACGACTTGTAGATATTAGTATAATATCCACGATCTAGAGCTTACATACCCTGTTTCCTCCAAAAGATCCTCACTAGAAATTTACATTGCACTATGCTTAAATACTCATGTAACGAGTATAGAAAGTGGTTCTTTCAACCTGCATGTTAACATTGGAACAGTAAAATAAACATTTTGACTTAAAAAGAACAAGTATTCAACAGAAAGACTTGCTATATATATATATATATATCTGTTTGATATGAATACATAAAATGATGCCTGTCCGCTACTGAAGAATAGTTATATGGTTTAGAAGTTATTCATATTAGAGAAGATATTTCTGTTGTTTTATTTGACGGATATTCTAAATAATGATTTCTTGCCTTGTGTATGATAATGATTTTCTTTACATCTGAAATATATTAAATGATAACATAAATGATAACAATCATACAGCCTTGTAGGCATTCTCTGAATGTAGCATCATAGTTTTAATGATACGATATAGAAATAATATCACATAGCACCCGTACAAGTCAGCTACTGAAATGTAACTTCTTTACAAGAGCAGCTAGTTCAGTTGAAAAACAAATTTTAGACGGTAGCAAAAAATATTGTAACATTAGCTTCCCCCAACACCTCACTATCATTAAAAGAAATTCATTTACTGCAGTTTCTCTTGGTTTCAAAACTATAAACGGTGGAATGTAATTAAAAACAGTGGAATGTATTTCAATATTAAATAAAGAACATAACTTATAATTATATATGTAATAAAATAGATATTAAATTTCCAACAAGAATCAAGTACTTATAAATTTACGAAATTGAAGAAAATTCTTATCATAAAATATTGGCACATGCTTACACACAAAATGTATGTACATTGAAAAGCATTGAAATTTATAAAAAAATGATTAAAAATTTTTTTGTTGAGAAATTTGTTAGATTAAACAAGCAACAAATATATTTGCTATGTAAAATTCTTCAAGATTTGTGTAACATACACTTATTTTCTTTTCCGTTATTTTAAAGAGCTTCGCTTTCATGAGAGAAAGTGTGTGTGTGTGTGTGTGTGTGAGAGAGAGAGAGAGAGAGTGAGAATGAGAGAGAGAGAGGAGAGAAAGTTTGTTCTGTAGAAAATGATTGGATGTATATGTGGGTGTTTGTGTATGAATGGGTGAGTTGAGATGTGCACGACTGCGTGTTTGTGGTGCATTAATAGTAATACAGGTATGATAGATGGTTGGTATTAATGTGATGGCAGTGTACTCCAATAGGTGTGACACGTCACCTGCTGTTGGTGTCATGGGGTTGGGAGGAGGTATGTGCTTTGCTGCACCATGTCGGTTTATTACATGTTGGCACATATTAGTAACTAGTTTCAATGAACTTTGTCATATTTTCTCAATTGTACTTTATTCTATAGATTGTACTTTACTCAAGGTATACTTGAGGTATATTCGAACTCGTCAGAAAGACATTCACTGTGTTTTGTCATGGAGTAAAATTTCTCGCTGTAAATAAATTGTGTAAATGACAATAAAAAAAAAAACAGGGTCATTTTAGACAATTTAGTCCGAAGTAGACTAAGTCTATAATAATGACTAGTTTTTCATAGCTGGGACGCATTCGATCAATAATCTATTCGATTGGAGTAAATATAGGACTAAACAACAATAGCACTGTTAAAAGCCTAACCCATGATAGATCACTTTTGCGGTCGTTCGACGTAATAGTGGTAGCCATATTTTGTCCAAATCACAAGAGAACGCCTTCTAGAATAACAGTGATTACAACTGGAACACTTTGAGCATTGATTTTTCCACTCAGATACACAGGCGGCTAAACAAGTTCAATTGCAACAGTACTTCAGCACAATAACCAATTTCTCCTTACTCACAATTTGGCATCTTGAAAAAACTATAGACGCATTCGATGAAATAGTCTTATATGTACTGAATTTGAATAAAATATTCAATTTTTTTTAATGCAGTACTCATATACAGCTAAACAACTACAAAATCACCAACATTTTCAAAATTCAAGGCGGTCTCTATATTGATATTTCAACTAAATCTTGTAAACAACTTATCACTACTTTTTGACACTAGAATGTGACATCTAAAATAAGGATAGACTAGTCGTGTGTATAAATGTCACTTTTTTTCTCAGCCATCGGAGCGCAAAGCGCTCATCATGACTGCAGATCAAGGAGAGGGTTATGACTTGTAAACAATTTTGAGTAGGAACCGGAAAAAGAAGTATGAACACACAATGCACGTCACATCCGGCTTTATCTCGCTGTTTCAATTATGCAGGTAACGACTTGTAACCACTCTTATTACACTCCTATTACTGTCCTGCCAAGATATTGGGAACATAGCACTTACTAACTACTGTGCTCGTAGTTTCTGCCATTTTTATGTGAACCACTTCGTTTTCCCATAATTCTCTGAAAATAGCAGACGAATTTCATAGAATCCCAGATGCAAAACTTGTCTTTTTGTGAGGGACTCGAGGTGCAATAATTTTAATAACTACAAGCAACCAGTAGATATTGATATATTTTATATATATGGCGTATTAACTCAAAAATCATGTAATATTCTCAATTCTTTGCCAGTCCAAAAACAATTATTCATTAACATTACAGCAGATATTAATAATATTCATCTGGTGTTGTCTGTTTGTTGTCCCTCACAACTGGGGATATTGTTCATAAATTGAAAAGTTTCAGTTCAACTGTTAAATCTCTCAACCCACCAGCAGTTGGTGGATTTGTCACCATTCCCACGGCCAACTTATGTCACATCAATGACTCTCTTATAAAATCTGGTGTTCTTAAAACAGCTGAACTTGAACTCGAACAGCAAAGATTAAGCAGTTTGTTATATGACTTAAATAAAAATATTAGAAATTTAAATTCTACATTATTGAGTTAAGGGATAGATTCATGCCACCGATTGCTAAAGATTGCTAAAGACAAAGGATCAGGTGTACCAGTGAGACATCACATAAAATATAGTTTAACAACTTATATTATGGTCTGCATGCTATATCTGGCACCACTATCACGTAGCTTTGCTGCAATTTTCTTGTTTATGGTGTGTGTGGTAAACTAGACCCATGCGTTTTATATGATAGATCAATGCTAACCAACGACACTAATCATCACTATATAATAAACTTTTCTTATGGCCAACAGTAAAGTTTGATTTAAAAATTGTTATTGATGTTACAATAATTGAATTACATATGGCAATAGTGCTGAAATGCACACTGAGTCTATATAATTTAGTGTACCCATTTAACTCTTGCAGTTCCTCAAATTTGAAATATAAGCTAAGGGTCCAATGTCCAAACATCATAATGTGAGTAAATCAAGTGCGGAAAAGTTTAAGAATTAGTCAAAAGAAAAAAATATCTGCACAGTAGCATTACATTCAATGAAGTTCTTTTTCTTCAAGCATACTTGTAGTACTTTTGTGAATAGATCATGTTAACGAGTAATACAAAGATCAATACGATAAAACGTTTACAAAAGAAGATTGAAGAAAATTTGCGTTTTGAGACTTCCATTTGAAAGAAAATGTATTTACCCTTTTAAGTAATAAAATTGTAAGTGTTATCTATTTAATGTTGTATCATTAATTTGATTTATGATCACCTGAATGTACGTGTTGCTTTTCAAGCGACATTCATGCCTTGGAAACAATTTAAATTTATTACTTATCACCTTTGAAATTCTCTTTACTGAATATACATACACGACTTTCAGTTCAGCGAACATAAAACTGTATTCATGTTATTTATGTTTTAATTTTTGATTGGGACGTTGGTGAGAAAGCATATATGTGTTAAATACTCTAATATGTTGCTTTTACTTTTCACGCGCAAAAGAATACTACGCACATAGTCTATACATATATGCAAGCATATCTATAACTGCAATATGTAAATGTATGTATGCATCTATGTATGTATGTATATATATATATATATATATAATGATAGATCGCTAATCACTACAGACATTTCTTTCTCTCCTTGTTTCTTTCTGTGTTCCTTTCTGTGGAAGAGCGTAGGCTCGAAACGTTAAAGACTTTTAAAATTCCCGAGCGTTATACTAATACATCTACTTTCTACACCACCTATCATCATCTGTTGTGTTTTTGTGAATTCTCCCTATCTATCTATCTATCTATCTATCTATCTATCTATCTATCTATCTATCTATCTATCTATCTATCTATCTATAGGTATATATATATATGTATATATATATATATATATATATATATATATATATATATATATATATATATATATATATATATATATATATATATATATATATATATATATATATATATATATATACATATATATATATATGCATATACATTTATTTATATGCGTTTGTGTGTATATGCGTGTTTGTATGCGCGCATGTGAGTGTCTGCGTGTATACGTATGTAGCCGCTCTTCATTTACATTCTTTTTTTTGTAAACACGCGAAGGACTCTCAGATATTCATACGCATGCACGTACATACATAGATGCATATCTATCTATCTCTATTCTATGTATATACATACATGTGTTGTGTGCATACATACATACATACATACATACATACATAAATACATATACATGAATATTCCATACATACGCAGAGACATACACACACACACATACGTATACATTCTTATATGAAAGAACAGAAGAGAAACGAGATTTACTTTGTCATTTTATTATGATTTTATTATAAAAAGATGAGCTAAATTGTATTCTGCCTTCGAATATGCACTATAATTTTCTTATATGTATATAATACCAAAATCAAATGAGAGGACGAATTACGTTTGAAACCTTACTAGAATTTGGATATACTTTGATTTACCAGCAGTTCTAAGCATTGATTAACCTTTGTTATCTTATTCGAAATGTCAATTATTTAATACATACACAAATATACATACACACATACATGGTGGTTGTCTACTCCTTAAACAGAGTTTGACCACCTCCTGCACCTACACCTTAGCCCTTTCATGGCGTCTGATGTGGCTTTTTAAACCAGTGTTTTGAAAAAACACCCACACAGATTGCACCTCTGATTTGCACTACCAATACCTGCAAGTAAGTTCTGCTCATTGTGGATCCTAACATGTCTTTTAAGACCCCCATTGGATTTGCAAACCCTCTGGCACACACCACATTCAAACGTGTGCACAGTCATATAATCAGAATAGCTGGGTGAGGTTTGTTTTCCATGGGTTCGCATACATACATACATGCATACATACATACTTACATACATGCATATTCTTTTATTCTTTTATTCTTTTATTGTTTTACCTGTTTGAATCTTTAGACTGCGTCTATACTAGGAATTTTAGGCGAATGATTCGACTTCGGCACTTCCATTTTCAGAATGAGCCTGGTACTCATTCTATCGGTCTCTTTTGCCGAACCATTAATTTACAGGGAGGTAAAAATACCATCACAAGTTGTCAAGAATTGTAGGGTACATATATATATATATATATATATATATATATATATATATATATATATATATATATATATATATATATATATATATATATACATACACATATACATGCATACACATACATATTTTTTGAAAGTTATTGCTACAGGTTATCTATAGAAACTAGAACTAGCACTGAAAGTTATAATATTTTGTATCCGAATACGCCTATATAAACAATGCAACCGAAGATAGGAAAATAGTAATGGGTGTATATGTATATTTATGTATATTTCAGAAGCTCTTACTTCTTCTTCAGTATCACATCCAAGCCATTAACCAACCACAAACACATCGCTTAGATATATATACACCAAATTTAGCGGCGTAACACAATTGGATGTACCGATTCCATTTATTAGCACTTTCCTGGCAACTGATACGTACATCTAAATTGACGGTAGGGACACCGTATTTCGTTATGCAATTATAAATTACCACCAAGTAACAGCTATAGGGCATAGTATTGATTTATAAGCATTTAATATGCTTATAAATACATACATACCTACATACACACATATATATATATGCAAGGGTACTATATATATATATATATATATATATATATATATATATATATATATATATATATATATATATATATAGGGCATATGAAACGTAGACTGAATTACTATATGTATACCTTTAGAAACAGAAATAGGAGGAATTCCACTGGTTTGAGTAATTGTATATGGGATCTTAAAGATAAAGGTATTAGTTATGACCTCCATTGCAAAATTTTAGCCTCAGACCCTGCGTATGATATAAAGAATAAGAAATGTTTGTTGTGTATAAGTGAAATTCTATTTATTTTAAAGGCCAACCTTTCCCTTCTCTACTTAGAATTAGAAAAGGAAGGAAGTCTTCATAAAGCTAAACACACTTTCTCTCAAATATCATTAATATTAATTGTTATTAGTACTAGTGACTCCTTTGATAATAACATATTATTGGGACTTGCCCCCCCTCCCAGTATAAATCTTTATACCTCTTTGCATTTAAATACTTTATAGTACCTCTAAATCTACCCCACTTTATTTGTTTGCAACTAGTCACCTATTCCTTAACTTTCTCTGAATTGCAAACATATAAACCCATAAGCATTACTATCGGTATTATACCACACACTTGTTATATGCAACAGGACCCAATTTTGATTCTCTTACTTAACTTCTTTTTTCCTAATCTGAGCACTGTATATTGAACGCCATCCTTTTCCACCACATGTGTAAGACAACATTCTCTATATACCTTATAGATTATATTATTTATAAATATATATATATAATTAAACCAGCTTTCCTTTGGATGTTACATCATATATTTCTAAACATTTATTTATAAGTATTTATCTGTGAGTCTTGATTCGTATACCTATTAGTATTTGTATATGTAGTTGTATTCATATACATCTTATGTCAATATAGCCTATATTTACATTCCTTAACCAGAATAATTCCCATTGTAATTGTAATTAATTCTACAATTTTATAATTTCACAGCCTTATAAAATTATAATTTAACATAGGTTCATTATCTTCTTGAAGCTCTACCTCTATCCTAACATGAATAACCTCTGTTTCTCTCTATAATTAAAAATAACCTCAACCTTATTTCAAGTGTCTAAATATCTCTCTGTATCCTAAAAATGGAACGTATTACACGGTTACCTCCCTTCGGCTGTAGTTTATAATTTTGAAAATATTTTCAATCCTTTTCACTTTTGCTCTTCTATTTGAGACAATTACTTGTCAATTGGAAATTATAACTTAGATCTATCCATAACGGAATAACATATCCTAAACCTTATTTTAGAGCATAATGTTTCTCTGCTTTATAATACGATAACGTACTACTCGGTTACCTCCCTTCGCTAGAGTCCTGGAGTGATGATTTTTTCATTCATTGTTTCATCCTTTATTTTTCTCGCTCAGATTATTACTTGTAAATTTGATATATATCCCAGATATATTCTTAACAAAATAGTATATCTTTAACCGTAAGTAGTATTCGTCACCCCTTTGTTATGTAGGGCCCCTTAGACAATTCATTCCTTGAATATTTTTTTTATTTGTTTTGTATTTTTTGATAGATTTAACGGACCTGAACAAGGCCATTGAATTCAAATATTGGTGGACTAATTAAGGTGAAGGATTAACTCTGGCCTCACCCTGTTCTTCATAGGGGTATTAGAATGAGGATTTTGTTAATAAGTAATAACATCGCACTCAAGTTTTAACCAAATTATTCCTTCAGTGATATAGTTATGTATTGATTTCCCCAAATAAGTTCACATTAAGTTAACTTTGTTAATTTTTATGATACTCTATTACATAGCCGTTAGCCTTTAACTCTTGACCCCTGTGATATGGACCATCCTCTTAAACTCACTCCATAACGTCTTACCATTGCTATTTCCCCATGTAAATTGAAATAGGATGTAACTCTTATAACCTATGGAAATTACTTCTGGAAGTGACTTTCTTTACCATATGATGTAACCCCATAACTTATGGATATTACCTTGTAATTGACTTTTTTTTACCATTCCTTACTATTTTTATTATTTGATTATTTTATTTTATTATTTTATCATACTTCCTTACATGTTAGATTCCTAACATTATGGTCTTTCTTAGGAAGCTTTGGAGCTCAATTATTGACAAACCCCTGTCCAATATTTGTTTAATCTTTGTACGATCTTTGTATATTACTGGCATGATGTGGAAACATTGGGAAGTGTGTTTTTGCGTGTGTCTGTCCCCCACCACCACTTGATTGGTGTATGCACCCTAGACCTAGCTGTTCGACAAAAGATCCGATAGTATAAGTACCGGGTTTTAAAAATCAGTATTAGTGTCGATTCATTCGACTAAAGTTCTTCAAGACGGTGCCTTTGTAAAGATTATATATATATATATATATATATATATATATATATAGGCGCAGGTGTGGCTTCTCAACCACATGGTTCCAGGTTCTGTCCCACGGCGTGGCATCTTGGGTAAGTGTCTTCATTATAGCCTCGGTCCAACCAAAGCCTTGTGAGTGGATTTGGTAGACGGAAACTGAAAGGAGCCTCTCGTATATATATATATATATATATACATATATATATATATATATATATTTGTGTGTATTTGTCCCCCCCCCACTGTCTGACAACCGATGCAGGTGTGCTTAGGTCTCCGTAACTTGACGGCTCGGCAGATGAGATCGATAAAATAAGTACTAGGCTTACAAAGAATAAGTCCTGGGCTCGAGTTCTCCGACTAAACCCCTTTAAGGTGGTGCTCCAGTATGGCCGCAGTCAAATTATTGAAACAAGTAAAAGAATAAAATAATATATATAATTTGCTTATTTAGTAAGACGATGAAAAATTTGTTAGCACGATAAAGAATTGAGGAATAGTTTGTTTTTAAAATTGTTTTCCAAATCTATTCGTTAAACAGAATAATATTCTTCCCCTTCGGCGGAAACGGGAATAGCGTGATAACTATAAGTTTCCAAGTAATCGTTTTACTACTACTACTACTACTACTACTACTACTACTACTACTACTACTACTACTACTACTACTACTACTACTACTACATTCAGTCGAAGCAGCATCCGACACTTGATCCTACCACGGCCGTTACGTATTTAATCATGAAACTACATCAACTGATATATATTCTGAAATTATCACTGAACAAACATAACTTAATAAAATACCGAAACTTTTTCACCGTGGTATACAAAGATCAATTCCAAAGACAAAAGCTAATAAGCGAATCCTTTCAAGAAAAAGCGTAGTTTTGCTATCTACAAAATGCTCACTTAAATCGTAGGAAAACAAAAGCACTGAATCTACTTGTGGGTACGCGGACTGAATGCATCTCTATTCTTCTTTCAGTCTCGACTCTTATAATGTATTTTCGTTATATATGGCACAGAGGCCGAATTTATTCCTCTAGATGGTATGCATATCACATCGTCTGACCAATGGGTATCTCCTCTTCTCTGACATATGTGAAATGTGTTTCAATCTAAGTTCCAGTCGTCTATTTCTTTATAATACACAAACCACACATTTCATTTCTCTTTGACGCCTAAATTGCTCAAACATTAATATCCGCTGTCCAGGTTACACGTTTTACTTCAAATACACATCAAATGACAGTGCTTGTGTGTTTGTAAACTCTACTACCCTTATCACACAGCTCCACATTTCACCAGCTTCGGATGGATAAAATTAATATTAATATATCTGCAAATCAAAATATATTTTATCATTGATTTACCATTCCTATCTCTCTACAGCATTGTATTTCTCTTCTAATTGCCTACATATGCAATTTAAAAAATTCAACTTGTTTTAAAATCTTTAGTAATAATATTCTTTTTTCTATGTTTCAGGTGACCATATTTTACCTTTTGTTCCGAATATTCTTTATGATAGCAATAACTCTTCTGTTGCTAACATTCCGGCTCAAGCTAATGATAAAACAACCAGTATTTAATAAAGAGGATAATCCACATTCTTTCGTAGACAATTTTCTTTTACGGGTAGGTGAATTTTATACAATACATTCCCTATGTCAATATTTTTCAGACTTTCATTAATTGCCACTTTTCTATTGCTTACATATTCTCATCGCCTCCTTACAACGATTCAACAAAATTAAATACACCAGAAAAAGTTGCCGACTGGTACCAAAGTCATTTCATCAATATAGTTCGGAAGACAAAATTTCGATTACTAACATTAACTTCGCAAACAATAAAAATTTCAATATTGTTTGGAAATTAAGGGAGCTACAAGATGAATCTATCAATATCCCCTTTGACCCGCAAGGAGTGGTACCGTTTACTGTGAAAAGCACTGCTCTAAAGTTTTAGCAAATAATATTGCCATTGATAAAGGCGGAACATTTTGAAGAGAACTTTATAGTTAGGCATATTCGCGCAGTCAACAATTATTTTCTCTCTATTCCACGTACAGTTGAAAGCTAATGACAATATCAGCTGGATTTGAACTCGGAATTTAAAAGTAACTAAATACTGAACAGTAGTTAGATCAGCATTCTATTATTTCTGTCGTCTGTATAATTAACCTGAATGATTAAACTTCGCCTAAACTGCTTCTAACAGACCAAATTAATCAAAACGTAAATAACTGAAGAAAAGATAATGTAATTAGTATTTTATAGCATTCTCTCTAGTAGAACACAACAAATCAATCTGCATTTTGAAATGAAATTAGACTGCAATAAGAAAGAAACATCAAATTGCTTTATACTGAAAACTGTCGACATATTTAGTTTTATCAATAACAGAAATTGTTAATTTATATGACGTATTCCATAGAAAAGCCTTGTCTCTAAAGTTGTATACCAAGCTTAGTATCTTATATTAAATGTTACTGTTGATGTTGTTGTCGTCATTGTTGAACTCAAACTTAGCTGAACTAATCAGTGATCAAGATATTGAAACTATGATTATCCAGCTTTTGTTCGTCTCGGATACATGATTTCGTACCTTTCAATAAATATATGGCTTGAGTTAAAGGATATTTGCCTACTAATTCAAGCAGATGGAGTGACTACATGGATGCGTGCTTCTCTTTGGAAGTTGCGTTTATCAGTGAAAAAGGCAAGAGTGACATGTGTGTGTGTGTGTGTGTGTATATATATATATATATATATATATATATATATATATATATGTGTGTGTGTGTGTGTGTGTGTGTGTGTGTGTGTGTGTGTGTATGTATGTATGTATGTATGTATGTATGTATAGGTTGCGATGGGTAACTTGTCGCCATTTCATACTTTTAATTTCGTGCATATGTATTGTTTGTTTTTGATTTTGTCGACTATACAGTATAGTGAGCACTGTCTGTGAGAAAAACAGCATCATGATGCAATTCACTCTGCCAGGACTTTGGAAACGACATGCTGTACTGCTTGGAAAACGCGCCGTAATCTCCAACACCAACATTTTAGTGTTTGAGTATCAATCTGAAGACAGTGCAATCTGAAGACAAGTACCGAGAGTGATAAAAATCAAACATCCAGTCAACATCATAGTGTTTGGAGTGATCACTAGTGATGGTGACCTTATGCCTCAATTCTTCTTCTCACATAGCCTCACACTCAACACAGAGGCCTACATCAAGTGCCTGGAGGAAGTGCTGCTGCCCTATGTCAAGAGGATGGCAACAGGACTCTGCACCATACCGCACAAACAGGAGAACCCAGTCATGGCTGTCAGACAATTTCTGCGACCACATCAGCCCTAACATCTGGCTACCCTATTCCCCAGAGTTGGTTATTATGTGCAGGGCTCATTTGAGTGAGAGAGCAACAAAACACTTTGTAACACAATATTTCAGTTTAACACTTAACAATTAGAAAATCTTTTAAATAATTTATTTGTAAGAAGATATCATTCTGCTTTTACGGAAGTTTATAACTGCTATAATTGACAGCCTCATTTATTTTAAATATATGTAGCGTTAAAGTTAATTAGAAAGCTATATATTCCTACGCTTTATAGTTTCCACCGAGGAGACAATAATCCTTGAGACTTCACGTAGAAGAAATACTTGAAGCAGCTAACACTGTTTGTGACATTTTAAAAGATTTTAAATAAAAAATATTTGTTGAATTCATCGTGTAAGATGTCGACCATATTAATAACTTAAGTGAATAAAGCGACGATAACAATTGTGCAAACATGGCCTTCTATGGGTATTAAATACGCTACGATCAAGGCAATAGGTGCTCGCCCAACCTGTTAGAAACAACAGTCAAATCTCCCTCAAATCACTAACAACCATCGTAAAAACGGAAGGAAATCTGCATTTTATAATAAGGCATAAAGCTGCCCTGCAGTCCTATATATACTATGCCCGAATTTAGGCGGGTGCTCAGATATTCAAAAATACTGGATGATCATAATTAAAATGTCATTAATCATTGATCTACCTGATGATGCCTATACTGGCTACACTGAAACAACATTAACATCTGCAGCGACGGCGATGAGAAAACCAGTAGCAACAGCAACTAGGTTGGATATGGAAGCTGAATTGTGATCCTCGTCCACGAAAATCTTTTTACCATCCATGTCGCACATCACACAAATAAACGCAAGCTCTTATCCTACTTTTACGTGGACATACTTAATATATTCTTAGAGGCCATATAATTAATGATACATTATTAGAACCAAACAACATACAATGGTTAGTTCAGGCTGTTTACAATAGCAATGTGTACATAACGAAAATTCACCACGCTTTATTTCCTTTGTAATGTTAATGAAATAAACAATCTAACCGTCAAGTAAATTCTAAGGTCTTATAATTACATGGAACATATTTTGTTCGCGGAACAATTACTTGTTGAAGTTCACACTTTACTGCTATTCAGTTAATTCTTTTCTCTGAAAACTTAGTAGTTGATTTCGGAGCTGGATAATTTTCGCCTTTAATCTGTGAAACCCTACTGTGCAGGTTTGAAAGCATGTGTAAGCTTCTACGTAGTCACTCTGCTTGCTAAAATAGCTGCCATACCTCTCTTTAGTCACACCATATCAGCTTATAAAAGGAAATATACATTGACCGAATCAGTCCCATGGCTATACAAAATGAGCGAGTGGGTCAATGCTGGAATTGATCATAGGTCTGAATTTTTAGATCTAACATGATGTTAATCAACAACAACAACAACAACAACAACAACAGCTAAATGCACATAATTCACTTTCACTTTATCGATATTTCTATAAAGTTGTTTAAGTTTGGATCATTGTTTGGATCATAGTTGAGCTTGTCGCAATTTATAACCTAAAATAGCCAAGATTAAAGCAATTAACTTTTGTCGACCCGTCCAAATAGCTATGAATAGGTGCAAATTAGCGTTTGATCAGCTCAAAGAGTAACACTCACGTTTTCTCATGCGTATTTCTTAGAGAGAAGTGGATTTCACAAGACTAGGCGTTTACACGTACATAGACTATCTAGAAAGTTATATATATATATATATATATATATATATATATATATATATATATATATATATATATATATATATATATGCATATATATTATTGTCTGTGCACACCGATACATATATGCACACATATATACACATATTCAACGTAAAATAAACTTGTTTCTTAGTTTTTAATTTATATTTGATACAAATTGGTCACCAAAACATTCGAACTTCACTTCCATTGGTGTATGATGTTTAACATACACATTCATATATGTATTTCGACATATACATATAGAAATATAAAAGCACAGATTTATTAACTCATACATACATCAGCATCTATAAATATATTCTTGTACATATATTTTCACACATACATTTATGTGCAAACGCCTAAATGCATACATATATCCATACGCACATGTTCATATATACACGTATATATATATATATATATATATATATATATATATATATATATATATATATATATATATATATATATATATATATATATATATATATATATATATATATATGTATATATATATACATATGCATACATATATATATATATATATACTATATATACATGTATACACGCACGTACACGCACGTACACGCACACTCGCATATATATTCGCGCATAGTATATATGTATATGTATGTATGTGTGTGTCTGTGTGTGTGTATGTGTGTGTGTAATTATAATCAAGGATAAAATCTATATAGGAATTTTTCAAGTAGCTAGCATGTAATAAACCATTTAGTTAAAAATTTATACAAAGTATATAATTGCATAAATATAATTATAATAAGGGCCACATGATAGAAGGAGACGCAAAATGGCTCTAAAACTACCTTATTTATTACATAGACACGGGCTGAAAGCGAGGGAAGTGAATAAAAAAGAGTTTTTTAAAAGGTATAGTCATATATCGATTTCTAGTTTAGGGATATAATACCCTTTACCTTCATCAGTATGCCATAAATCAGAGTACATAATTATAACCATTTATACATACCATACAAACACAGCGTATCCACAGCGCATATGTACATTGTTTTGTCTTGGTATAAAAAGATGGGCTACAGCAAATATTCTGCTTAATACCACAGATTTGCTTGTCAGTTGTTTGACCTTAACTAGTTGAGCATGTCCTTTGGTGGCTGGTGATATGTGCATCTCTGATCTCGAGCAGAAGTAGTGGGGGAGCATCATAGCCATGCGTTGAGAGGAATTCTTTGGAGTTTGAATAATTCACTACTGGAAACATGGGTGTTTCGTTCAACATCCTTAAACAACCCTTAATCAGGGAAATTTTGAGCGGGATGAGCTACTCGACTTGAAGAAAATTCTAACTGGCGCCACCTGAAAGGTCATGCGTTGTTTATCTTGAGATGAGATCATCATATTGCGCAAATACGGTTGTGATGCATGTGCCTGGTGTACTTTCTATCAGATGGGTTGCCATGATGGGTATACTGGACTTCATACATTTTACCCCAGTGTCACTTTGATGGCATACACTGTTCTCTTACACAATAGTAGTAGTAGTAGTAGTAGTAGTAGTAGTAGTAGTAGTAGTAGTAGTAGTAGTAGTAATAATAATAATAATAATAATAATAATAATAATAATAATAATAATAATAAAGATCCTTTCTACTATAGAAACAAGGCCCGAAATTTAGGGGGAGGTGATAATCGGTTACATCGACACCAGTACTCAACTGGTACTTATTTCATCGACCGTGAAAGGATGAAAGGCAAAGTCAACCTCGGCGAAATTTGAACTCAGAATGTAAAGACAAACGAAATGCAGTTAAGCATTCTGCTTTTTATAATAATAATAATAATAATAATAATAATGCCCTCATACAGCACCAGGTAGTGGTTATCATGGATTCTGATCCTAATTGATTGGAACTGTTATCATGTACATGTTTTGTCTTGGTATATAAGATGGGCCACAGCAAATATTCTGGTCAATACCACTGATTTGCTTGTTAGTTGTTTGACCTTAACCAGTTGAGCATGCCCTTTGGTGGCTGACGATATATGCATCTCTGATCACTAGTGGGGGAGCATTATAACTATGTGCTGAGAGGAATTTTTTTGGTTTGAATAATTCACCTTAGGAAACATGGGTGTTTCATTCAACATCCATAAACAAGCCTTAGTTAAGGACCTTTTGAGTGGGATTGGGCTACTCGACTTGAAGAAAATTCTAACTGGCCCCACCTGAAAGGTTATGCGCTGTTTTCCTTGATATAAAAACACTACGTCACGCACAGCACATATGGTTGTGATGCATGTACTGTGTGTACTCTTATCAGACGAGTAGTCATAATGGGTATATTGGGATTCGTATATTTGTATCCCTATGTCACTTTGATGTATGCATTGCTCACTCTCTCAAATTAATAGCAATAGTGATATTTTTATTGTTGCTGTTGTTGTCAGCTGTCCACAACCAGCATACTACGTGGCATTTCTTTATTGATCATGCTTCAAGAACCCTGCGAAGAATTCTCGCTGTTCCAAGAAATTGTATTTGTAGGTGTTCTACCGTTACATTTGTACTAACCTTTTTGAGCCATGTTGGTATTTGAGAGCTGATATTTCCAAGTGCGCCAAATGCTATCGGTATCATGTCTACTCTCATTGAATACAACCTTCGTATTTCCAACTTCAAATCGTCGTAGTTGTTAAGTTTTTCTTCTCTCTCTTTGATCCTATTGTCACCGGTATATGCCATGTCGATTGTCATGCCTGTTCTTTCTTTCTTTTTCACCACAAAAATGTCAGGTTTCTGATCTCTGGTCAGGTCATCGCACTGAATCAATGCCTCCCACAAAATGTTGCAATTTTCATTCTCAGTGACATATTATAAACGCATGGGCGGCTATGTGCATAAATGCATTACATGCATGGATACGATTACTCGCATATACGTAAACGTTTCTATGCATATAATATATTTGTTCATACGACAACATACTATGAATACACGCTTAGACAAATATACACAAGGGGCTGGTATGAAGTTCCTAGCTTTAAGGGTATCGCGAAAGGTGTGGCTGGAGGCCCAGGTTTTCGAGTCTTTTTTTTTCACAGGGCTTAGAAAAATTGAAGGACCGCTGCAATGCGTATGTAAATATGAGAGAGGAATATGTTGAATGATATCATAATTAACTGATCCTACTTTATATTTTTTTACCCAGAGCCGGGAAATTTTCAACATCCCGTCGTCTATACAACAATAATAATAATAATAATGATGATAATAATAATAATAATAATAATAATAATAATAATAATAATAATAATAATAATAATATTAGGGATATGAAAACTTGGTTATGAAACACGTGTAGTCGTTTTATTATTATTATTTTATTATTTTTACTTTGCATTTTATTATACTTATTTATCGTGTATTTATTAATTAATTTTTTCTATATGTGACTGTGGATTTTCATGGATGAGTTCATAAACTTTGGTTCTTTTCTCTAAATTATATATATATATATATATATATATATAATAATAATAATAATAATAATAATAATAATAATGATAATAATAATATTTGGGATAAAAATCCAAATTTACAGGTAAAAACTGAATTCAATTCAATTTATTAAAAATTAAAATTAAATTAAGTTTCTCAGTATAAAATATAAATATATAGTTTTAGAGAAAAGAACCAAGGTTCATGAACTCATCGATTTCATCGATGAGTTCATGAAACTTGGTTCTTTTCTCTAAAACTATATATATATATATATATAAGCAATGTTAATTCTCTAAATTAGGTATTAACAGTAACTGCACGATAAAGTGAAGTATATTGCCACTTAAGTGTGGCTGACCCCTAGGGGTGGATGTTACTATTGCTTTTAGCCCCAGGAGGACATCTCCTCCAGCTGGCTTATCGACACACTTCTGTGTCCTGTTTGTTTTGCCAAGGGAAGTTATCCCTCTCATCGTGATCTGTAGCACGAACGGACCCGGGTTTCAGGGTTATTTCCCTTCGTCAGCGTCCGATAGCCACCGATCTGCGATGAGAGAGATAAATTCTTGGCAACCTTATGTATCTTTTTCCAGTGAAATTATTCACTGATATCGAAAAAGTGAAAACAAGCAATGTTAATTCTCTAAATTAGGTATTAACAGTAACTGCACGATAAAGTGAAGTATATTGCCACTTAAATGTGGCTGACCTCTAGGGGTGGATGTTACTGTTGCTTTTAGCCCCAGGAGGACATCTCCTCCAGCTGGCTTATCGAAAAATCAAAATAAGCAACACGGATTTTAAAGATGGTTGCAGCATCTTTAAAATCCGTGTTGCTTATTTTGATTTTTTGATCACCTAGTTTTTGGAATGGTTTTTATATAATACCATACCATACTATATTCTGGTGCCTAAACATAAATACCATATTCAATTTTTGAATCTAAATCTAAACCTATATATATATATATATATATATATATATATATATATATATATGGGGGGGGGGCGTTTATATATATGAGGCTGTAATGGGTCGTAGATGGCTTCGGTGATGATAACTCAATGGGATAGGATGCAACATGAATCCCTTGCTTGTTTGCTTGTAAAGTGGAATTCTTAATAACTCGACATTGACGGTGATAATTACACATAAACATACACACACACGCATGTACACACATACACACAGACACACAATCTTGATGGGAAGCAGCTTAACCTACATCATCAGCTTCTGTGTTTGACTTGTACTTCCTTTTATCGACTCCGAAAATACAGAAGGCAAAGTTGACTTTCGCGTGATTTCATCTCAGAACTAAAATGCTGGAAGAAATATTATAATGCCTTTCTTCCACACTCGAAATATTCTACTAATTCGGCACATTCAGTGGTTTTGAAATGATGAAATAGAGAAAGTATAAGAAAATTGTACTTGGAATAAAAAAAATATTCGATTTCTTTCTTTTATTTTTATTCATTCCTAATTATATATTTTTTCTAGTAAAGGTTATGGTTCATATATCCGATGCATTTTATTGATTTTAAAATTCTACGTGCAAACGTGCTTTAGCTAAATATTACAAATAGGGTGGACAGAATATGTAACCGAAACTGAATAAAAAGAACTAAAATGCTCTTCGTGAGAAAAGATACGAAAACCAACACGTAAATCATTGTTATATATGATATGGTTTAATAACTCTTTAGCGCAAAAGTCAGTACTTAATATTCATCATGGATAGTATTTTTGAAATATTTCATAAAATATATAAAAGCAATAATGATGCTTTTCTTTCTGTCTTTATTGTTCTTTTAATTCATTGATTGGTTTATTTCTACACAATAAACGACTGTTTCGTATTTTATTGTCTGTCACTTGTAAGCGTATCCTTTTCTCTCTTGATGTCAGGTAAATTTCTTCCTTAAGCCAGGTAAGTTCTACCGAGGTCGACTCTGTCTTTCATCATTTCAGGATCGATAACCTAAGTACCAGCTGAGCACTAGAATCAAAGTAACTGACTTGCCCCGTTCCCCAAAATTGCCGGCCTTGTGTCACAATTGGAAGCCAATATTGAAATGTCAGGTTTGGCGGTAAGCTGGCATAGAGAAAATGCTTGGCATTATTTCTTCCGACTTGACGTTATGTTCAAAATCCGCCGAGGTCGACTTTGTCGCTCATCCTTTTGGGTCAATAAAATAAGTATTATTTAAGCACTGAGTTCGATGTAATCGACTTACCCTTTCTCCAGAAATTGTTGGCCTTGTGCCAAAATTTGAAACCAATATTAAAAAGTCAGGTAGAGATGCAATAAACGCATAACTTTGCACATTCTTTCACAAAACAAAATATTACCTAATTGTTTGTCTGTGTGGTTTCCAGTTTTCTTCTAATTTTATTGAATGACTCTGCAAGTCTTTGTCTTTTTCATTTTCTTTCTTACATATGTTCGGAGATGAGTTCCGCATTCTTTTCAACCGGGATTTGACACGAAGACCTCAACAGCTACTTTGGTGATTGATGGATTTCACTAGTCCACGTATATATCAGGTATTCAACATGATCTGGTTCAATCCTACTGGTATCATCTCAATTGTCAACTATTTGCAGAGTTGTGCTTTTATGTCTTACCAATACCATTGGTTATGTAAGCCAAAAAGCGATTTAAAGTTTACATTCGGTACAATTTCGGATAAGAAGTCTTCGGAAAGGAAATCACCGTTAAATATGCAAAACTGGATACAAGTATTTCTATCCCAGTAGAATGAGGCATTTAACTGAGCATCCACAAAATGCAAGCAGCAATCTTTAATTCTCCGGCCCTTAACAGCGAAAAAGATTTAGCAATTGATGTTATGGTAGTTGATAGATTTAAATAGGAAGAATGTGTAAACACCTGAAGGATATCAGTGGAATGTTACTGAAAAACATCGGTTTGACTTTGTTTAATTTCTTATGGATCAGGTATGCGAACCACAGCATGAAGCATTTCACTTCATTGGAAAGCTAGTTACTCCTTTGAGAATGAGGGAGATATAAGTGGTAATACCAAAATCTATTTACCACGACAAATTTAGTATGCTTTGAAATATGATCAGCCAAACAGTTTTCGTTGACTTATCCCAGGTATAAATGAAGCTTAATGTTTAAGGAAGGAAAAATGTAAAGGTGAGAAAGAAATAATGTGCATAACCTTTGTTGTATGCACATACGGACAGATTTAAAAACTGGAAACCAAAAAAGAAAGAAAGAAAACGATAAGGTAACAATTTTGTTTTTAGCAGATAAATAAAGGCATGTGCAAAATTGTGTTTATAGAATCGATACCTAACTTTTTAATATTAAGAGATATTTTCTATTGATTTTTTTATGGATAATCTTTGATATTTCTCTGCCTGTAGAATACTTCAATAAAAAATCTAAATACGAATCTTAGTCCTTCTTTCGTTAATGTCATTGTTACTTGCTTCATAAGATTAAAAAAAGATACAAGTGATTTTCAAATAGATATAAAACGATTTTTTTTTTGCACCAAAACTCATCAAACTGTGTCTTATGTATATGAGATATGAAAATGTTTATGATTTTTTTCATGGTAAGACAAACATTTTCACTGGAATCAAATTTCGTGTTCAGTCCCGAAACTTACCACTCAAAACGGTGCAACTAAACAGTATAATTAAACAACTCTGCAATGCAAGGAACCCAACAAATAAGCTTCAGATCGATATTTGGTATGTTGTTACCATGTAGGTTGATCTTCAAAGTTGTAACAATAACCTTTACTGAGTAGTTTTCACCTAGATTTAAACAGGTAATTTATCAAGTTTAGAACTGTGAAATCGAGAACGTTTTGGTTTGCTATCACTAAAGATATATCCTTTTTGTATTACTGGAAGTATTGATTTTAAGTAATGGAATATGTTCTTAGATTTAACTTGTATATGATAAATTTTAGTAACCGAAAAGTGAGATTAGAACGTGTAATGTGTTTAATTAGTGAAACCTGCACTGTCATTTCATTTCTATACGTGAACAAATCTTATCGCATAAGTTTTAACACTGAATAAATTTTGAAATGCAGTGATATGATTAACATACCAGCTTCCTTTTACACACTCACACAGACACACACACACACAC